>NC_080670.1:154774067-155074079 GCF_030247195.1 Topomyia yanbarensis
AAAAATATTACTTGTTAACCGAATTTTGTATAACAAAACTATTCGAGAACGAGGATAAAAATAATAAATATTGATGCGTGAAAAAATTTTACATCAGAAAAAAAGATGTGACATTTTTTTACATAAACAAAAGTTTTGGTTTAAAAATTGAATTTCAAAAAACCCACTTTTTTAATTTTTTGTTATTTTTGTAAATGAAAGCTCCAAAATAAATAAAATATTTTAGATGTAGTTGCATCACAAAGGGACAATCAGTAAAGAAGTTGTTCTAAAAATAACTTTAAGTATGTTTTTTTAATTATATGTGCATTTTGAAAATCCTTTTGCTTTCGATAGAGAAAAGTGAGCAATTTATGTACAAATTAAACGAAATGCCAGTTTTTTAAGCAAAATGTAAAATAAAATTTGAAAACGACTTTAATTTGGAACATTTTTAATGAGCTTTTTTGTTGAAAATTGCACTAAGAATTATATTAAATACAAAAATTATATTCTTAACCTTAAATAATATCAAAAAATATTATACAAATTTTAAATTTATTTTTGAAGTTGACGTTAGGAGAAATTTTAATTGGTTTTTTCTCCATGATGCAAATACACTAAAAATTGATTTCATGTTTATGACAATGGATATTTGGTAGCTAATTGTTCTTGATGGAGATAAGTGAATAGCTTATGATAATTGTCCAATTTCACGAATTTATCGTTTTTATGGAAACAAAACATAAAATGTCTCGAAAACTATCAAATTTTAGAAGATTTTCATTGAGAGCATTGTGATTTGAAATGTCTTCAAAATCATATTCTCTATTAACCCTCCGGAAGTCGCGCATATGACCCTCCGAACGAGCAGCCGCTGATGCCTTAAGACGATTTCGGTAGTTTTCCAGAGCAGCGCGCACTCAAGTGCACTAGCGCGACTGTCGGAAGGTTAAAATTTCAGTTTTCTCTGTCAATTAGTATGAAATTTAAAAATAGGTTTGAAGTTATCGCTAGTAAACTTTTTTTACTCCATGATGCAATTACATTTAAAATGTTTCCTTTCTCTTTAGGCTTTGATTGACAATTTTTGTTTGCGATTTAGTTTTTGACATAAATATTTGTAAAAAAATGTCACAATTTTTTTCCAGTGTACATTTTTGTGCGAAATCATTTATTTGCTTTTACTTCATTCTTGAATAGATTTACTGAACAAAATAAAATCGTCCAACATTTTTTTCGAAAAAACTGTATGCCAAACCTTTTATACACTTTCAAAAATAGCTCTATAGTCAAAATTATTTGATTGACTGTGAAAAATGTTTAGTTTTCCATGTCGGTGAATCGAAGATAACGATTTTAACAATGCTTGAACGAATCTTGGTGGAATAGTTCGTTTACTACGACATAAATCGAATATAGTAATCACCTTTACCGATAATATACCTATTAAGGTCAGCTCAAACCTGGAGTATTCTCCTGGCTGGAGAAATTTCTACCGGATTGCTTTTCACAACAACAAACCAAAATTTCCACGTGATATGCTTCAATCGTTAGAGGAACAATCGATGCAGGAAGATAATTTAAATATCCAAGCGGTTCGTTAAAATTTCTCGAAGACCTTTAAATAACAATATACATTCAAACTGTAAGACATAATGTAATACAGGATTCCAGGTAAGCTGCAATTTACCAGCTGTACTCACTACCCCGGGGATAGTAAATGCTTTTCTTCCGTCTCGCGTCCCCCGGCTTCTTCGACCGGGTCGTGCGCCTTGCAGTCTGTCAAGACGGCAAAAATCCCCGACGAAGCGTGGAAACGAAAACCTCAGAAATCGTAAACAACCGTAGCAATTTTTGGCTTACTCTTGAATCTGCAGTCCCTCAGACAATAGTTCCCGGCTCAACCCTGGGTGGAGAACTCCGTAAAAGTTAGATCACTTTGTTCCGGAATCAAAAACGCACCTCTTTGTGTGCTGCTAAGGAGAGTACATAGACGTAATTCCACTGTTATTCACAATTTTCCAGTTCCTCTCTCTCTTTCTGTCACCCTAATCGAAATCCTGCAGGGACCCTACCCGGCTTTTGTGCTTGAGTTAGATACTTACATATAGGGAGCGATAAAAAAAATGCTCGTATGTAATTCTGCCTTGCGCAACAACACGAAAAAGGACTCGTTTGACTGTCCCTTTTCCTCGTTGCTGTGTCGCGCGCGCACCTTTCGCCTGTAAAGCAACTCAACGGCAAACCAGGGAACCCCTCTTGTGTACGTCCGATTCCCAATATATCGAAAATAATTCCATTTAAGGTTCAAGTTACCTTTTTTGAGCATGTGTTAGTTTTGAACGCTGGGTAGTATGGGTAGGAAAAATTGTGTTCAGCTTTGCCACCGGATTATACATTTAAACCTTTTCAAAACTCTAAAAGAAGAATATCAGCCGATTTATCAGATCACAACGATTCAAATCATACAAAATAGCTGCTGGAAAAACTATCGGTTTCGCTAAATGGTGCTTTTGAAAAAGTGGCTGTGATTTATTGTCACACTACTATACCGTGCTGGGGTACGCAACACAACAGCGCAATGAAAAAACCACAGCCACATTTTCAAAAGCACCATTCAGCTAAGCCGATGGCTTTTCCGGCAGGTATTTTGCATGAATTGAATCGTGATGATCTCATAAATCGACTGATATTCTTCTTTTAGAGTTTTGAAAAGGTTTAAATGGATAATCTGGTGGCAAAGCTGAGCACAATTTTTCTTACGCACACTACCAAGCCTTGAGGTAACTTGAGCCTTAATAATAGCAGCCGTTTGTTGGCTGTGTTGGCGCATTAGAGTCCTTTCGATCTGCGCCGTTAGCTGCTGTGCTATTGCTGCACATAGCCGGGGTACATGGTTCGCGCGATGCAAAGGTGAGTAACAGAAAGAGATAGCAGCGCCAGATGTCCGCTTTTCCCGAAGGTGCGGTGAGGACTTTTCCAGCGCCAGCTCGGGCTAAAGACAGTTTGGCACGCGACACGGAACGCCAGAACAAAACCAGCTACAGAACGGAACAGGGGCGCTCTGTCGGTGAGTTCCGAATGACACAGCTGGCCATTGGAGGACTGATTATCCGGTAGTGCAGTTTCGCAGTTTGTGATCGACCGTGCAGGTTAGCCGGTTGGCGCCAAAATCGGACTTGCGCTAGTGGAAGTTATACAATGTTGGACTGATATCTATTCGCTGAGTAGTTTGTGATAATAAGTGATACGTGTGGAAGTTTATTCCTAAAAGGAAAAATGGCCATGTCTACGACCATCATGGTGCGGAATATGTCGTCGATGAATCCGTTGAAACGGATGAAGCTCAAGGAAAACCAAGTGTTATTTCCGGTCGGATCCAGCGACGACGACTTCGACGAAAATGGATCAACGGTAGTTCTGAAGAGAAAGATTCCCATTGGGACTCTCGGAAGCATCGAAAACGTCATGTTTAACAATGTTTCTTCCGGTGAGTTGAGAAAGCCTTTGGGACAACTGCAGCCCACCGTACAGTCACCGGGTCCAGGGCGGCGGAAGAATTCCGATCCTAAAAGTGCGATCACATCGGTTGAACGGCGAAACGCTCGCGAGCGGAACCGAGTTCAACAGGTTAACAATGGCTTTGCAGCGTTGCGACAGAGAATACCGGAGGAAATTGCTGAAGCATTCGAAACTGGAACAACTCGAGGTGTTCACAAGAAACTGAGCAAAGTTGAAACTCTTCGAATGGCGGTCGAGTACATAAAATGTCTGGAGCGGCTACTTTCTCTTGACCCGGAGAAAGAGGGAAGTACCATTAAGCTCCAATCACAGCAGCAGCAAGAAACTCAACTCCCGGCTACACCTCCACCTGAACCGATCCAGCCAAATAATATCTTCCTAGCAATCAAACCTCGTGCCATCGGAAGCTGCAGCGGAGCTTCCTTCGACCAAACTCAAATCACCATCATAAACGGACACCAGTACATACGTATTCCCGGGACCAACACGTTTCAGTATCTGGATCCGGAGAGTCTGTACGACGAATCACCGAACGACAGTTCGTTTTTCGCAGACAACAGCTCAGCCATTGATCAGGATGTCATCATGGAAGACTCAACGGAACTGATGAGCGAGTCATGCGCGGCTTTGTCTCCGCAATCTAACTTCACACTGGATCCGGAAGAGAAAAGAGATGACGTAATCTACGCTGGTCACGTATCGGAGGAGGAAGAAAAGATCGTCTCGTTAATCAACCAGCAGCAGTACGCGGATATAATGATGATTAAAAGTGAACTGCAAGACGATGATGAAGAGTCACTGCTTCAGCAAACCGCCAACGATCCAACTTTTCTCGAATCGATCAACTGGTTCGAAAGTCACCATTAGTGAAGCCGGAATTTATAGCTAAGGTTGAATATCTGTATATAAAATTATTTATTTGAAAGTCGAATTTTATTATTATTATTCTAATTATACGAACATTTAATTTATTAGTTCCCATTTGGTCTTCTCATCTACACACACGCTTATGAAAATAAAGAAAAACGACCCGATTGATTGTATAATCAAATCGCTTCTGTTGTGTTTGTTTTTTTGTTTGCATTTGTTCGTCCCAAGCCAACCTCCAAGCGAAGGAAAGAAATTTATTGATCCTTGCGATAAGCGCGTGAATCGGGAAAAGGTGTTCCCCCATTTATGTGCTGGTTTTTCTCCGCAGGATTCTCATTATCGAAATTTCTTTACCTCGCCGTGGACTTCACCTGGATCCAACTATCTCTTTCGTCTCATATTTTTTTTCGCTTTCGCTTACGGACCCCGCTCGATGATGGATGATAACGCGTTTAATGATGAACCGACGTCGGGGCAATCAGCTTTTCTGGAAGTAAATAAAATTGCACCTGCAAACGGGCGCGACCGCACGCGCGGTCCCCCTTCTTTTTTCTGTCGATAGAAAAGGGCGCAAAGGCGGACTAACCATTAGGGGTCCAATTCAAGGGTTGCTTAATCGGTTGCTTGCGATCAATCGGGGGTGATGGGGGATGAGTGTATGGCTTTCGTGTTTCAGTTTAGTTGTTTTCTTTAGGGCTAGTAATTTCATGATTACAGAACAATTTGGAAGTTAATGTTGAACTTAAATCATTATTATACCAGAGGGAGACGAAGAGGCACCTACAATGTGACTGATATGCAAATCTTTTTAAAATTTAAAATAAGGTATAAAATTTATTTGTTTCATAGCTACACTTTAAATAATCACAACACAGGAAATTACTAATGAAAATAAAAATAGCACTAATACAGCGAAAAGCAAAAAATACTCCAACAGAAGAATAAAGATGAAATTTATAGTACCTAAAGCCTCTTGATATGTAAAAATTAATATAAAGAAAGCAAATTTAAACTTAAAAAAATTTGCATTGTTAACCAAAATTTAGAAACAAAGGAAATATTCATTGTTTAAACCACCACCCAAGCACGTAGCCAGAAACAAAATTCAGGAGGGACGCAAGAGTTTTGAAGTAAAATACTGGTTTTCAAAAATCGATGCGATTTTGTTTTATGTATCTGCGTTTGGATATATGTCCGTGCAAATATTGGTAGCCAGAGCCGTAGCGTGCGGATGCCCAGGTAGGTCCCGCCAAGGGCGCCAACTTTAGGGAGGCGCGTAAAAACTTTATCTGCCTCATAAAAAAGGTGAGGTTATAAAATAAGTCAGGATAGCAGTTTCATTCCTGGGTACACACAAAATTACTGTTTGAAAATCGAACTGAAAAGGGAAGTCAAAGCAGACAGCCAAAAGGCACTGAGACTCTACCAAAAGCGCCAGAAGACTACGCTACGGTTCTATTAGAAACAACGGAAAAGACAAACACTTCAAATTTCTACAAAAATATCGATAATTATTGCAAACTTTTTCCGCTCGTAATATCTAGCTAATTGAATGTCGTTAAAATGTAAAAAAGAAAATGTGACTAACATAGTCAAAATAAAAAAGGAAAAAAGAAAATAGGAACAAGGAGAACGGAATTGTGATCATGGGCAGTAAAGCAGGCAGGCCTTTTTAAATCTGTAGCAAAGATCGTGAGCTAGATCAATTATCACCAAAAAGATAACCCTGTGCCATACCATGAAAATTGAAGTCTCCTCGATGCCGAGAGGAGTTCCGCAATATCACAAAGTTAAAAATTCCCAACACAGGCCAACCAATCCTGAATAAGTTGAATCTCTGGTTGGCATGTCACATGAGATTTTTGAGTTCCTCGATGCGTTGGAAACTCTTTGCTTCTTCTTAATTGTCTAAGACCAGGTGCTGTTTGCTTCGGATTTCTTTCGCTGGTATATTTGGTGGTCTTTCAAGAGAGAAAACAAATATTGTTACAAAGACCCATTTGCTTGTAATTAGTGCAATACTGCATCCATGACGCGCGGTACAAAAAACCGACCATGCATCCTTTTCGGATAAGACGCAAAGCAGTCTAGCCCGTTGCGATTGTCACTTAAAATCTTCGCCAATGGGATCAAGGGGTTATTGTAACAGCAATTCCATACACATGCCAAGTTCAAATCGATAACTACACCATCGATATCAACTTTGTGAGCGGGCATGTAAACGCGTTAGTTCTTCATGAATATCTTCTCGCCAGTAACGTCAAAATATCACATTTCTGAGCTTATCTAGCCGAACATTCGAGATATCTGGCACAGCTGAATAGCGTCTTGCGGGATTTGATCCTAAAGAAGATCGGATATGGTCAAACCCAGTTCAATGTGTTTGATTCGAAATGGAAGCTCGGAGTCTTTGGTGACGAATCTTGATCGACATCCATTTTGACATCATTTGGGTCAATTCAGGAGATTTTTTTTATGTACGGACCTAAAGCCAGACGCAAAGTGAAAACTGAAGAATAGGAAAGAAGAGACAGAAATCATGGGGGATATAATTTCAAGAACAATCTGAATTTGATAGTGCAGGAATGGCGTGGTCATCAATCTTCACACGGTATATGGCTGGATGCAACCTATTTTATTATGAACTGGAATAAAGAATATGTACAAAACTTAATCAGCAATAAATCATAAGACCATAAATATATTGGCACTATACCGTATTTCAAGTATACTGAGGAGAAAATTTTAGAAACTGATTGGTGGATTGTTGATTACGTTGGATTTGAATTACCAGTCCAAGGGTCGTTACAGAATTTCGGTTATATTCCAGATTGCACCCACTTATCTTTTTGCACAGACAAATTAAACAAAGATGATTATCTATGTTTAATTTATCTGTGCAAAAAGATAAGTGGGTGCAATCTGGAATATAACCGAAATTCTGTAACGACCCTTGGACTGGTAATTCAAATCCAACGTAATCAACAATCCACCAATCAGTTTCTAAAATTTTCTCCTCAGTATACTTGAAATACGGTATAGTGCCAATATTTATGGTCTTCCTGAAATTTCAAACCGGCCACAGCTCAAAAGTATTGGTACTTCAAAAATAGCACCCATGCAACATCTGGACGCAATCGAAAAACAATGTAATGAAGCGTTGAGATATGGTATAATGTTGACTTTGTGGTACAAGGAAAATTCTTGAATTAAGATGGGACTTGAGTTTGTAAATGCAGCGTTTAGTTTTATTTGTTTGCCAAATGTTTTAGAAATCCATGAAATGTCAAAATCTGGATTTTTATTTGAAAATCTCAATTTAGAAATTAAAAATACCAGAGAGGCAACTTTTATCAAAACATTTTTTTCGAGAAGATACAAGATACGTTGTTTCGTGCATTGCTTAGACCTTTGGCATAGGAAGTCTTTTCAAACCCCAGTATCAACTCAAAGCCAAAAGTTTCCAAGCTACATAAAGGCAATCTTTAAAAAATCCGGGTTGCAGTAGATCTTTGATTACAAGCTATTTAGAATTAAAAAAATCGAATTCAAGCTTCGAATCTTCTAAGGGTCCTTTTGTGGTTTTTCACCGACTAAACTTTTGCAAAGGGAGTTTTTTCGAGGTGCGTCCAGTTATTAAATTTGTTGATCACCTGTTTCCCATACATGTCATTGGCACCCTAATGTCTTTTGAATAGATGCTCCCTCCGTCACCGTCAACTGATTTTATAAATATACAATAAAAGATTTGTGGCTGGAATTTACAAGAAATAAACGACAGTCAAACATGAAGCAAGTAGGGAGTAGGTGTGCTATTTCCATCAAATAATTGTTTGAAGATCGCACTGAAAAAGAAGTCCAAAGTAAACACCAAAGAGGCGCAAAACTGAGACTCCCCTAAGGATACCAGAAGACCACGCTACGGCTCTGTTGGTAGCTAGATAGTTCAATGCGACCGAGCTCTTACTCCGGGCTGTGAAATAAGACCGGTATACTGGGAAGACAGTATTGTTCTAGTAACAGACTTAATTTTGGAAATGCGAATTCTAACGTAATTAAATTTAAAAATGCGACCAATGAATTCGTGCAGATAAAAATATTGCGTCCAGTTTTGCTACGGGAACGAGCAATAAAGCACGTGAAAATTCGGGCACTCCTTCGGCAGCTGCTAACTGTTCTGAAAAAAGTCCAAAGATTGCTCACTGATAACCCAACGAAAGGCATTGAAAAAACTTCACAGTGGGTCACTAATGCGCGAATTGCGAACGAACGATGAAGCTGGAACTGCTAAGAGCAGCGTAGAAACTTTACTCGCGAACGATCATGACATAGCAACGCAAAGCTTTATGGATGCAATAAAAAAGGCAATATTTTTAATGAAAATTTTTGCATTGGCGAAGCGTACTTCAAGTAGCTTTACGAAGTCATACTAGAAATTTGATCCAATATCAAAATAGTTCTGTTGACCGCGCGTAATATAAGGAATCTACGGATATCCGGCTTGAGCTGGTGCGAACCACGTCGAGTAGCAACTCCGTTTGTGATTGAAACTAGCTGAAATTGCACAGCGAATTAGTAGATGTTAATTATCATTCATTGTACAAATCCTGGTGTGTGCGTGTGTTACCCTTCCACGTCCTACTGGTTGGCAGTTGTATTATGAGAAAATATTTTCTGCATTTGATCCAATCACCCCATGCAACAAACTTAATCTCGGGATGTAGTAGGTGTTAGTTCTACCGATTTTTTCAATGACCAGTTTCAGAATGACAGAGACCTAGCGCTACATTCCGAGGCAATTTTCCCGATGGCAAACTCCGCTCACTTATAATACGTGTACCACAATACCAGCATTATAATTAAACTTTCTATTCCATGCCCCGAATGCGTATTCAAAAACGTGACGCGTATTTAGTTTTGAATATAATTTTAGCTAATAGGGTTAAATACATATATTTACTAGAAATATCAGCTATTTACCTTATGTATACCTTGCTGGGATCATCAGTTACTGTGCTATAAAACGAAGTACGGGGACTTGGCTTTATTTGTGAAAATCAATTTCAATGCATCTTTTTTCGAGTTTTGATATTCAATGTACAACTCCTGGTAATCCAAAATTGTTCATTAATCAATTCCAGCGCCGGCCTGGCCCGTACGTAGATAACAGCAGGAAAGAGGAATGTTAGTTCGACACTCATTATTACTAGAGGCCGTATATAGCCGTATATGTACTGCGAACGCCACAAATGTCACAGGAGGAGGAAGATAGAGAGTAGGGATAGGTATTCGATTCAATTTGTGGTGGAATTAGTGCCCGATTCAAGATTCTCGGAGTCTCTGGGTCTCTGACCAATACGTTCCTAGTAATATTTTTTAGGAATATCATAACGATGAATAGTGAGAAAATGTCTAGCAATATACTTACTTCAAATAATATTCTTAGAGAAGACAAACGATTCGAAATTAATCTAGAAAAAATAATTATAATTAGTAAACAAACTGAGGGTACAACTAAAAAGGTACCGATTATATTTGCGATGAATATGAAATAATTTTAAGCGGCCCGAAACACCCTTAACTGTAAGTGAAAACCTTACTTTGTATGGCGCACATACTAGCTGCATAACAGTCATACCAGCTACCAGAACAAGATGCAACCAGGCTTATTAAGAATAGATAGCCAGAAATATAAAAAAACAATTTACTAATTCTATACAAAAAAAGATGCTGTAAATAAAGATGTTGTCCTGTTTTGTAGTTCATTTCGACATGGAAATCCTTAGTTCGCCGCCGAATGTTTGTCCTGGGCAAGATAATGGTGATATCAACCTCCTAGTTGACACTAGCTTCTCTACGATTACCAGATACCTAATAAACGATAAATGATTATGCTGTATCGATTTTGTTGGCTATTTTCGGCAAATTTGAAACTAAGAGAAACGAAAGCAATGAAATTGAAAGATAGGTATTCTAGAGCGACTCAGTTATAAATTTAGAACGGAAAACTAGGACTAGGCAGGCTCATATGGACATGATCGAAAGGAAATGTGAAGAGTCCTTTGCCTTCTGCTAAATAGGAGTTGGGCGTTGCACCCAAGTCTACCGCATGGTCTATGGTAGAACATAACTCATTATCATGTTTTACCGCCGACGCGACGATAAATGATTATCCAGGGATCTATTGTATTCTGGGAAAATTATATCAAAATAGAACTGTTGATGAAAACCTGATGTCACGAGCTACTCGAAAAATGCCTACCATGCTTGATAGATAAAAACACGTGTGATTGCTTCTTAAATTGTTGTTGCAGCTTCTGCGACCACTGCGCCAAGTTGATTTACTTCACTTCCTATACAAACAAAATATTTAATAGGTGTAGAAAGCTTTCTTGTCAATTGCGAAAGAATGGTTCGAGATGCAATTTTTCCCATGACTGATAGCAACGAAATTGGTTCGTCCTTTCTCGAGGGGGCATGAATAGAAACTACTGGAATATTCTAAAAGAACTTTTATTTGAGGAATTAAAAAGTAGAAGGAAACGCTACCCGCAAAGATCAATTGAAGCGCCGGAGTGTAACCGTTTATTGACAATTGTACTTTCGAACAACTCAAAATCATTCGCAAAATCAAGGCTTATCCTAACATCTCTGAAAATGATATGTAAAAAACTGAATATTAACCGCTGTAGTGTTGGCGAATCCGCTTTCGAAAATGCTACAAATGTCACCGAGAAAATAAATAATCCAACCGAAGTCCCAAATAACAAACAGTAGTCACAATTCGAGCCCGTATACGGAACGACCAGGTGCTGACGAAGCTTAGTGGATGTGTCTAGATCGACGATCAACTATATACAAATACCGGTTTTAAACGATTTCTACAAGTTTCCTACTCGCAGCAAGCTTCTTTGCAAATTCAATATTGTGTTCACAAAAAAGAACTATGGTTTGGCAAGGGATCTGTTCCAGTAGTAAGACAATTAGCGTTTTTTACGGATAAGTCTACGAATTTGTAAGTGTTCATAATGGGATGCCATAACAAATGGATTTCTAACAAATTGCTATCGTAGCAATGACGTGCGACAATGGAGAGCAGAACATCTCTCCAATGCTCTCTCGGATAGCTGAGTCGACCAAATCATCTTCAGTTCCGTTCCATAGACAAAAATGGGCCAAAACGAAAATTGAGTCAACAGTCACTAATGTCGGATTAAGAATAAGTCTAATCAGAACAGGAAAGAGTGAGAATTTGTTCGAAACAGCAATAAAGCGGTACACGTAATTTTTATTTCAGCAAATCCACGAGCAAAAGTTATACGATCTCTCAGAAATACCTAATGTTTAAAGGATTGTTCCTTAGCGAAATACATAAAAAACAAAGTGAGAAATACCATCATCTATACAATAAATCATGATTTATATTTTCAATGCAATCATAATCAGCAACACCTTTGATTGTACGTCAAATTCTGAGAACGAACATTTTCAAGTTCTTCTATTTGTTTGCTTTTCTCGAAATGATGACAACCTTCGATCCACCGGATAATGACAGGCATTCCGCTGCTCTCGATGACCTAACCGGACGGACTTCCCACTTGAGTCCTGCGCTACCAGAGCGGGACTGAAACCTATTGTTACTTGCACAATCTTTTGAATCCAATCCGCATGCTTCAGCTGAGACGCGAGTCCCGCCAGGTCTATTGATTTTCAAGTGTTTGTTTACATCTCGAAGAAGTGTCTACGACGCTGAAAATCACTATTATTATGTCCTCTCGGCCGTCGTCGTTCAAGTGGCACTTGGCCAGGGAGTCGGGAGCCACCGAAAAACTGTCGTCACTCCAGCCCGTCGCTTCTGATCTCACGCGATCTTTTTTCTCGCTGCTCTAGATGTTCCCCGAATGCACTATTTTGGCTGTGCTTCGAAACGGCAGTTCAATCGAAAGACACTCGAGTGATCGAAGAGAATGAAAAAAAAATCCGTTAATGCTCCGGTCCCAGCAGGACTATAAGAAATAGAAAACTGAAAAATTACCCCCGATGGGACTTTGATTTTTTCTTGATCCTTCAGTGCTATTGAACGAAACGGAGTCTCTCCGGCAAACAAAACTGATAGGAAGATACAATGCATGGTGCTCAAATTTTTGGAAATGGATCACATTCTAAGATCCCTTTTCAAGAAATGTTTTATTCTTTGGCTTTTCTCAGACATATTCAGATGAAATGGTGCTGCAATAATCCTCATTGCATTTTTCTAAAAATATGTACCGTTCGTTTTGATCGCACACGTGTATGGAACCTGCAATAGGATTTAAGAGATCGAGGGGTTACTCGATGACCTAGTTTTGTACACAAATAAAGTACAATTCTCGACAAACATATGATTACGGCCTAAAAGCCAACTGTCACAATCCACTTTGAATGGAAATTCCAGACAAACCGTTACACGCCAATCACAGATGTTGGTAGTAAACGAAAGAGAAAAGTTTTCTCTTTCATAAACTGTTGTGAACTGTGTTCGACTAGTAACGGTTTGTCTGGAATTTCCATTCAAAGTGGATTTTGACAGTTGGCTTTTAGGCCGTAATCATATGTTTGTCGAGAATTACAAATACAAATACTAACTATCAAGCACAGAAGATAGATTTAAATAAAACGTCGGTATTTGTCTATCATTGTTTGACCCCTCGAATAAAATGATATATGTACTCCTATTGGAATTTATATGGCAAGACGCTAAGCAATGAACATCGAAAAGACAATAAGAATCTTTAGGAGAAAGCGGGTTTACGTATTTTCTGATGCGAAGTACTGTCGCAAGTCTTGTTTCTTATTCCAAGGCTTACTAATAATTTCTTTTTTAAGAATTATGAAAATTCGTTTAAACCACCGAAGCTTTTCCCGAGGCCCGGATGGCCGATTTTAATATTGTTAAATGAGTCTACCCAATGAATTGAGATAAAGTCTGCATGTGTATGTCTGTATGTACCGTGTAAGACACATCTGACGATCAATTAACAGCAATTTATTTGCTCAACGCTTATTGGAAAATAATATTAATAATATTCAACTGGAACTTCGTTCCCAACTTGAATATTTAATCAACTACTAAGGAATAATACGCAAATTGACAAAGTATAAAATAGCCGAAATGCCTAACAACAATGCCATGCATCGATCATGAAAAATAATTGGTATCCAATCGCTCTGGGTTTATAATTTCTTACTCTCGAAGTATGTGACGAAACATATGCTACATGCTTCTTTCAATCTTTCTGTGTATAAAACACTATGCTGTTATGTCCTTTTGTATTGAAAATACTGTGGGGTTTTGGAACCACAATTTGAAAGCAACCACTATTTTGCGATTTTTATTGAAACATATTAGAATTGCTCAACATTCTTATAAGGCAGCGCCTTTGTTCTAATAAAAATTTAGAAAAAAAAAATTCAATCTCGCATCTAACGACTTATTTACCGGCAAAATCGGTTGAAAAATGGCAGTTTTTTTAAATTGAAAACTTACACACATGAACTCTTAAGGGGTTAGTGAGGCTTTGTCGTGCACTAAAGGACTCACTTACGGTTACTTTTTAATGTATATGTAATCGAGCAAAAAATCGATTTTTTTAAAAGTTTATATGAGACCGTCCCCTTAAAAGTTTATGCGAGCCTTTTTCCAGTTTGAAAAAAAAATCAATGACATCGCCATTTTACAACCTATTTTAATCATAAATAGGTCAATGGATGCGAAATTAAATGTTCTCTTTTAATTTTTATTGAAACAAGGACGCTTCTTTATAATAATGTTATACAATTTTCATATTGTTCATTAAAAATCGTGAAATAATGAATACTATCATATTTTTGACCCAGAACCGCATAGTATTTTTGACAAAAGAACATAACATATGTGTGGATGTTTAACGACTGTGAAGATTGATTTTCTGATAATGAGTTTCGGCTAAGCAGTCAATGAACCAGCAGCAATGACGTATTGCAGAAAAATGACTTTTTGTGTTTTAAATTTTAAGCATGTGGATCATTACACGCGAAGTGATCAAAAAAAGATGCAAACTTGAAATCGACCTTCACGGATTTGAACCAAAGTTGGAGGAATTATTCATCTAGGGCCAATATATAAAAACCCACATTTTTGTGGCAATTGAACCACCCCTCGGGTCATGGGAGCACCCCCCGTTTTGGCAAATTGCCAAAACCCTTGATTTTCTTTTGATCATATCTCCGGTTCTCTTTACTCTAGAGTCAAACCGCAAGTTGGCTTTTGAAGAAAATTGTTCAAGGAGTCTAGAAAAAATATTGTTTTTTTGCCAGCAGGACTTCCAACTATGCGATTTTTTTAGTTAAATATTAAAAGTTAATTTTTCTATCAATACATATATTTTAATTTTGAAAATTCTAATGCCATCGCGTTCCTCCGACATTTTTACATAAAAATTACTTATCATCCCAGTATAATATGAGCGCATCCTGAGATATGCCGTTTTGAAGGGAAAAACTCCCATTTTCTCATATAAAAATCCATTTTTATTGGCCAAAATTGAGAAAATCTTCAAACGGTCATAAAAATTGACCCTGATCTGCTAGAAGCAAACCAAAAACGTAGTTTTCAATCATTTCTCGTCTACTTCACGAAAAATTATGTTAGAACTCAGAATACTCAAGTTGGTTTTTTAATGTTATGCGCTTGCAATTTTATATGGGAAATTGCGGTTTTTTCTCTTTAAAACGGTGTATCTCAGGATCCGCTCAAATTATATTGAGATTATAAGTGTTTTTTATGTAAAAATGTCTGAGGAACACGATGGCACTAGAATTTTCAAAATTAAAATATATATATTGAGAGAAAAATAACCTTTTAATATTTAACTGAAAAAATCGCATAGTTGGCAGCACTGCCGGCAAATATTATTATTTTTTTTCTAGATTCCTTGAACAGTTTTCTTCAAAAGCCATCTTGCAGTTTGATTCTAGAGTAAATAGAACCGGAGATATGATCAAAAGAAAATCAAGGGTTTTGGCAATTTGCCAAAATGGGGGGTGCTCCTATGACCCGAGGGGTGGTTCAATTGACACAAAAAATTGGGTTTTTATATATTGGCCCTAGATGAACAATTCCTCCAAATTTTTCTCAAATCCGTGATTACACGTGCCTTGATCACCTCGCATGGAATGACCCATATTTTTTTTTATTTTTATGAAAAAACGACAAAACTGTTTTTAGTGTATATTTTTTGTACAGAAGTATTCATTCCCTATAACTCGCTCTCAGAAAGTTGTGTTGCATAAAATACGGCAATCGAACAATTGTTTTTCAAACATGCTACAAATAGAAACATTCAGGCCCTTTTAAACAATTTCTCTTGCATCAAAATAATCTTATTGACTGTGAAACATGTTTTGTCTACCATGCCTGTAAGTAAAGTTTCATCGGAATCTAAGATGATCGGTCACGATTTTAAAGATGAAAAGGACCGATCTTCGTGGAATTCCTCTGGTATTCAATAACGCAACCACGAGGAATTTTATTCCACGTTTTGGCTTTCTCATATAAAGAAAGGCTATGCGATCACTCTAAAAATCGACTTCTTAGCCGATCGTCGAGATCGGACAATGTCTGTGTGTGTATGTGTGTGTAAGTATGTGTGAATATATTTGTCAATTAATGTCACTCAATTTTCACAGAGATGACTGAATCGACTTGAACAAACATAGTTACAAATGTATAAAGCTCCCATGAACTATTAAAGTTTTAGTTGATCCTGCTTCTGGTTCCTGAGTTACTGTTTGAAGAGTGCGGTCACACTGCGCAATTCCATATAAACTTGCAACCCTATGATGTCCGAATGAAATAATACATATTCAAATGGGCTCAACGCTACTTGGATTTGCGGGCCAAGTTCATTAATGGCTAATCAAATTAGCTTTGACAATATTGGCCACCTACGACGGTTTTTGATGTCCCAGGGGAACCAAGTTTACAAGCCATTGTCATACCTAATTTCCAGCGAACTTTTAACCGATTTTTACAAACTTCAAATGAAAGATATTATACTTCCGTTGACTGCTATTGAATTTCATTCAGCATTAATTTTTGGTTCCGGAGTTAGAGGTTGGTTATTACGGTCACATAGAAATTTGTCATATAAACTGGTACAATCGTAATACCTCCTAGGTTAAAAATCTATTGAAATGAACACATCAAATTAATTCGATTTGCAGGGCTAGATCACTGATGGCGAATCATGGATTCTTTGAATATGTTGTCCACTATCGATGGAAGTTCCGGGTTCCAAGCATCTTCCAGAGCTAACGTCACTAATTTTGGTAATTCAAGTTGGCATCTATTTAACAATGCATTTTTTTAGTATTATGTTGTTGATTTGTGGTCAATCGCCTTTAAGTGTTTCAGTTACACATCCGTACTAAGATTATTGTTATATTTAATTATAGAATTATAAAATTGTTTTTTGTTGGGGTCCGTGGTGGTTCTGGGGACGTTATCTTGAATTGGCTTCCTTATTACTTGGCCACGGACGATCTCCGCTGCACCAGTAGCGTTGTGGTGAGAAGCCAGCGGTGAGTTTAAGTTGTAGGTTTATTTGTTGGCCGGTTGAGTTGGTTCATGGGTAGATTCTTCAGTGCCAGGGTGGCATTGTAGAAGACCAGAGATTGGTAGGTTGGGTGGAGGACACTGATTGATGTTTGCTTGCTGGGTTGTTGTGTCGTTGCGTATGATTGGGACACGGGCAACCTCTCCGGTACTGGGGAATGTAGCGAAGAGTCCGCATTGGATTTTGGGATAATGTTCCATCTGCTTGGTGAATGTATTAGGCCATGATCTATCTCTCGAGTACCGGTGTGTGTGGTAGAGGGCCTATCATTGAGGTAGTTGTGGAGTTTAGGCTTAGGTGTTGTCAGCATCTTTCAGGTAATTAAGGACGATTTTCTTCAGGATCTTCAGGATTTCAGATCCTGGAATTCAAGGGAGTTGGAAAAGATGTGTTCAATTGTCTTCCGGGTCCGACAGAGAATGCGTATGGAAGGTTGTGTGTTGGAAATAGTATGGGGGTGGGATATATTGGTGTGTTCTGTCCGAAGTCTGGATATGACCCTTTGCTCATTCCAGTCTTCCCGCTCATCCCACCTTTTGGAGAGCAATTTTATTTCATAGAAGTATCCCTGTGAGGTCTGCGAGTGGTTGATGAAGTTCTTTCTAAGGGATTGGGTAAAGCATCGGATGATGTCGGCGGCTGGCCCTTCTTTCGTTATGGTCCTCTTGGTGGTTCTGGGTCCTCTTGGCTCTGTGGACAGGTGGTCGGCGTCTACATTTCCTCGTATGTTGCATTGCTCGGAGTTCCAGCAGAAGGTGGTGATAGGATCGATGTTGATTTCAATGGTCTGGACGAATGGGTGTCGGAATTACCCAACTTGTAGCGTACGGAGGACCGAGAGGGTATTAGTGAAGATAAATGTTGCTGTGTTTGCTGGTTTCGTTGTTGTTGATTTCAATTACAACCTCGTTATTCTAGGGGCTCGGTATGTTGCTGATTTGGATCAGATGGTCGGTTGCTCGGTGGTGGAAATTTCAGATGTGTGAATAAATTTCTGGATTAAAATCCGGGTACCCACCAATGTAACCCATCGGAAAACGGCGCTTACTGCTGTTTACAATTTAATTCTTATTCATCCTTTAGTTTACCCGGAGCCTGCCAGTAGGATGTCGTCGACGTATACAGATATGTAAACTCCAGGCAGCCGAAGATGAATTACATCCCAAGAGAGAGAGACGAACTGGCCGGATCCATGGGGTATCCCGTCCTCCTCAGTGAAAAGTTTGGATTCGCATCCTCCGATTCTGACCCGAAATTTCCGGTTTTGACGGAATCGTTGTATGTAGTTGCCGAAGTTACGGCGTATGTCTCAGCTGTCGAGTTGTTGAATGAATCCTTCTAGCCATACGTTTTTATTTTATTTATTAACAGATTAAGGCCGAAGTGGCCTGTGCCGTATACAAAAGATCCCTCCATTCCACTCGGTCCATGGCCGCGCGTCGCCAGCCACGCAATCTGCGAAGGGTCCGCAAATCGTCTTCCACCTGGTCGATCCATCGTGCTCGCTGCGCGCCACGTCTTCTTGTACCGGTCGGATTGCAATTGAGAACCGTTTTCACCGGGCTATTGTCCGACATTCTGGCTACGTGCCCGGCCCACCGTAGTCGTCCGATTTTCGCGATATGACAGATGGGCGGCTCCCCCAACAGCTGATGCAACTCATGGTTCATTCGCCGTCTCCATGTGCCGTCTTCCATCTGCACTCCACCGTAGATGGTACGCAGCACTTTCCGTTCGAAGACACCAAGTGCGCGTTGGTCCTCCACGAGCATGGTCCAGGTCTCGTGCCCGTAGAGAACTACCGGTCTAATCAGCGTCTTGTAGATGGTCAACTTCGTACGACGGCGAACTCTGTTCGACCGAAGTGTCTTGCGGAGGCCAAAGTAAGCACGATTTCCTGCCACGATGCGTCTACGAATCTCTCTGCTGGTATCATTGTCGGCGGTCACCAGTGAGCCCAAGTACACGAACTCTTCAACCACCTCGATTTCGTCGCCATCGATGCAAACTCGAAGCGGGCGGTTCTCATTCTCTTCTCGTGCACCTCTTCCTATCATGTACTTTGTCTTCGACGTGTTGATGGCAAGTCCGACACGCTTGGCTTCTCTTTTTAGTCTGATGTAGGCTTCCTCCATCTTCTCAAAGTTTCGTGCAATAATATCAACGTCATCGGCGAAGCCAAGTAGCTGAACGGACTTTGTGAAAATCGTACCACTCGTGTCGATCCCTGCTCTTCTTATTACACCTTCCAGCGCGATGTTGAATAACAGACACGAGAGACCATCACCTTGCCGTAACCCTCTGCGTGATTCGAAGGGACTCGAGAGCGTCCCTGAGACACGTACTACGCACATCACCCGATCCATCGTCGCCTTCACTAATCGCGTCAGTTTGTCCGGGAATCCGTACTCGTGCATAATCTGCCATAGCTGATCTCGATCGATAGTGTCGTATGCGGTTTTGAAGTCGATGAACAAATGATGTGTGAGCACATGGTACTCGCGGCATTTCTGCAGTACTTGACGAAGAGCGAACTCCTGGTCCGTGGTAGATCGTTCGCTCATGAAACCCGCCTGGTACTGCCCCACGAACTCTCTTGAAATTGGTGATAGTCGACGGCATAGTATTTGGGAGAGTACCTTGTAGGCGGCGTTCAGCAGGGTGATTGCTCGGTAATTACAGCAATCCAGCTTGTCGCCCTTTTTGTAGATAGGACACACGACACCTTCCATCCACTCCTTCTAGCCATACGTGAAGGTCTTCGTTTATTGTCTGGCCCAAAATCTCCCCAAGGGATGCAAGATAGGACCCAGTGCCTTTTCCTTTGGGGAATGTCTGTTGTCTGTAGTCTAGTAGTTGCTGTTCTTCAAGGAGATATACAAGAGAGGAGTATAATTTGGCCTGAAGTCCTTGGATGTGCGTATTCTTTGAATCCTTTTGGGAATCGGTATATTTAATGCAGTCTGATAGGAGTCTGGGAGCGGTTCGCACTCCCATATTCGGTTGTAGCTTCGCAGCAATGCTTTTTTTCCTTGAGAAGGTAGGTTCTTTAGTAATGGGTTGTCGAGGTTGTCAAGTCCAGTGGCTTTTCTACGTCGGCGCACAGAGGAGTAACTGGGGTCAAATCCTGGCCAAAATTATTTGTTGTTGCTATTGCTTTTATTATGCCTTAATATAAACAAAAAATAGACAATAACAAGATTTTGGAATAATTTGGCATCTATCCACCTACCAGTGCAGAGGTCAATTTTCTATATCATTTCGAATACTAGTAATTTCGAGGTGAACTTTGTGAATACATTCGTTTTTCCAATTGCACAAACAGTTGATCAGTGGAAAAGGGGGAAGAAAAGGGACGCTTGAGCATATTTTCATAGAGATACATTTTGAAAAACATAGTATTTGGCCCTACAGCATTTCGGTGTACTTCAATTACTAAAAATTTCAATATTTTCAAATCGCTTGGAATTTGTGAATCGGAGAAGATCGAAAGAGTTCTTATGTTTTTCGGATAGCTGGAATCTGGTTTTGTAATACTGTTTCAGAAACTTTGCCGGATCTCGCCGTATAATGTAACTTTTTTATCATACAAGTTTGGAATAAAATGTTTAAATAACGTATTTTTAAAGTTAGTGCAATGCACAGCAACACTAATACTTTCAGTTAGTTTTAGGTTGAAGTTATACAAATAGTTGTGTTCAACTACGTTTGCAATAATATTGTCTTACTTAATACAGTCATCATTACTAGAAAGCGATATTGCTGGATATATAATTAAAATGATTAAAAGACCCGTTAAAATATCATCATTCATGCAAAAAATCTTTAACAATTTTTGACATACTCCTAATTTTGCCACGTTATTCAGCAGGCTTTTAGGTATGTAAAAAATATAACGAAATAGAAAATCAAAAAAATATTTTGGTTATTGGCCAGGAATTTGTTCTAGTTACTCCTCTGTGCGGCGGGAAAAGGGGTCGGTATGTTCGGGTCCGCAGAAAGATTGACTCCACTCAGGCGTAAGAGCGGAGGAGGAAGGCTACGGGGGCTGCTTCGAGAATTGACTTCTTGTTCCGAAAATCGGGCGGTAGTTATGTGATTTCGGTAAAAATTCCAAAGTGGCGTCCCATCGTTGGCATTTTTTGTGGTTTCGATATTGTCAGTTTGAATGGAAAATTCGTTGTTACAACAGCAGTTTCCCACAGAAAGCACTCTTCGCCAGATTTTTGAGGCAGAGTCAGGGTGGATTTCGTTCAGAAAGTCGCTCCAACTCCAACAGATTTAGTTTAAACAAACATTAGAAAGAAAAACATTGATATCAAGAATTTAATGTGGTTGGACATATATGTTATCAAAGCCACCTCAGAATACGAAAACAAACTGAAAATAGCATTATTTTTTTTGGAAAAATAGTAGCAATTGTAATTGTTCTACCAATGAACCGAATAATAAATGGATCGGTAAAAGTACAACTGCCACTCTTCTGCAAATGAGTAAATGCACATTCAACACAACCAATCAAACGAGGCTTTGAAATTGACGGCTGTACTTGTCTAACTTGTGAATTCAATTTAAATGTCGCATGTAGCAAATAGGAACGATATCAATTTTCAATCCAAACATAAACAACTCTACAATAATTTGTTCTTTTAAAAGTAACGATGGACGAGTTGGCTGCTTTTTATTCCAGTAAATTAACCCTTTTATGCCCATGTTGTTTGCGGACAACAACGTTTTTAAACAGCTATAATTTTTGATTGAGGCAAAATTCGCTCACGAAAACAAGTAAGGCTAATAAATATGACTACTGCCTTTCATTTGGGTATAAACAGTTACAAGGATCAGCTCTACAACTGAAGTTTTTGCTATTAGTCTTTTTGGGGTCCGATGGAGCAGTGCTGCCAGGGGCAGTTTTTTTGACGAATGAATTATTCATATATCTTCGTTATGGTGCAATATTGTTGAAAACTTACAAAACTTATCAATATAGACGCTTTGGCTACGTTTTCCATGCAATTGCACTGTTGTAAATATTCTAGGAAAATTTTATTGAGTATTGGAAGGTAAAAATTGAGCAGCTTCTAGCACTGCAAGGGAAGCACCTATTTTTATTAAAAATGCTTTTCGTGTTTCTTGATCCCACAGTTTTCAAGGAAAAATAGTTTTGAAACCCGACATGCACTAGAAAAGAGTTGCGCATGAAAGGGTAAATCGATACAATAACACCAATTTTTAATCAAACAGTCTGGCGATCATTTCGAAGCCTACCACATTAAAATTTTCTTCCCAAGGGGCATATTTTTCCCATTTCGTTATACCTCCGTACATCATTCCAACAACAACGAAAAAACTCAGTAGAAAATATTTCCGCTCCACTTTCCAGTCTGCAGCACATTTCAGAACACTTGAACAAAATTGCTACTGTTTCGAGCCGCTCGAAACTTCAGAAGGACTCTCCGGTTGTATTTAGCTTGCCGCGAACGAGCAGGACAACACGCAGTCAGACGATCGGTATGACGAAGTACACTTTCCTCGAGTTTGTACCGCGCCACCGCCGCTGCCGCCGTCGTTGTCATCCTCGTCGTCGCGTCGATCGTTGATGTATTTATGCTGGGACGACATAGTTTTTAAATTAGAGACCTACTTTTCCGTCGGCACATGCTGCACTTTTTCGCGCAGTTTTTTTTTCGGTTGCTTTTCATTTCTCACTCTCTTCAAAAATTAAGTGTTTTCTGAGCATGCTTCCGAGGAAAGCAGTCGAGTCAAGTTCGGGACTTGCGGGAACATATGGAAACACGTGTTGACCGGGTACTTGGTGACTTGTTCTTCGGATTGGTCTCGCGTTAAAGATTTAGGTTTGAGGTTCATGAGAAGTGTCTTAAATTGTTCAAGGGAACTGTAGCATGCATTCATGCGGCCGACAATTCAAATTTGATATTATTTTTGAACATCCCTGTGCCTGATAATCGACCGTTAGAGTTCGGAATTCCTCCACACGGAGCCAATTTTTCGAAAGTTGTCCCGATCGATTCGGTTGGTAAACAATTTTCCTCCACCAGTCGCTTTGTATCGTTAGAATCGCTTGATGCACACATATGGAAAAGTTAGGTTCGCTTTCACTTCTGCGTATGCTTTTTGAGTAACTCAAATTTTTATGACCCGCGAAGGAAAGCGCTGCCATATGTGCAGCCGGGCGAGTTTGTGAGTAATGACTTTTGCGGGATTAAGATTTTTTGTTCGTTAAAATTAGAACTGATTCTGAACCGATCCATATGTGCTGGGTGTTGGTTTCCTATAACTGTGGAAGGCTATAAGACATGCTGAAGGTGAATCACTGTCGTGATTCAGATTCCTCGACATCGGAGTGTTTAACCTTAACGGAAAATCAAGACATTCCAAGTTCGGGATCACGTTACAGCGAGTGATGAAATAGTCAGTGCCGCTTTACTGCCAGAAATGATGGAGTATATGATTAATAGTGGTTCAAGACTCAATGAATGATAACCGTGAAATGTGTTTAACACCCTGATCTCGAATTGTAATGTTTCCATGTGTATTTGCATTAAACACATGCTATGTTGGAATCACCTTCGTCATAAAATAACCTCAAAGAAATATTCAACAATGTAATCTTTTTTGTTTCTCAATTTCATCCAAATAAAAAATGTCAACCCTAATTTGTCCCACCTCACGTATCGTTCCAATCAATTTCGAAACATTTTTCAGTCAGGTAATTAAAATATTCCGACAAACCGCTTTCCAGCGACATGCTGTCATAATCAAAACTTTCTCTGCGTGCAGTAAAACGCATCCTTCCTCGCTCGGTGCTCTTGGCGGGAGGCGGCTCAATTCGACCCAGAGTTCCAGGAAACCACCATCAAAAGGACATTAGATCAGCTTATCATTGGATCTAGGGGACAGTTTTTTTTTCGACTCAATTCCAAAAGAACCCCCATGAAAAGGATATTCCTGATCAATCATTAAAAAACAACTCCGAAGGTTCTATCGAAGGGTTCGGATCGCGATCAAGAAAAAGAATTGACAGAATTTTCTTTTTTTATTTTTTTCTTATGAGCGGTGATCCGCTTCGCTTGAAATGCAATTTTTTGGATTAGGAATTCTGTTTGCAGAGGATTTTGACAGCAAGCAAATTGATACACGGAACCAGGAAAAGACGGATCAAATGGGAGGAAGTAAGGATTCCTTCTTTGATAGATCGGATTTGGATAATTGGATTTTTTTTTTTCGAAGAAGCACCCAAAAATACTTTTTGATAGGAAAGAAATGAAATTTGTCTGTTGGTAAACAGATCGGAAGGAGGGTCAGATATTTTAAGCTACCTAAACTACCCTACAAATCCAATCGAACGGCGCGAATGCCATGCGTAAAACGGAATTCAAAGAAAGGGTATCCTTCCAACATTGGGTAAATCGTAAAACCTGCAAAAGCAACAAAGTGATAATAGCTTCTCCAAACACAGTTAACCTGCTAATCCTTTTTGCTCTGGTTAATAAATCGTAGTTTGTTGGAAGTGATTTTGTCACTCCTTCGCCATCCAGAAGGGGGAAATAATCTTCAAATCGAATCAAGAACTCCCGTAGGGCAAAAACCCATTCCTCATCAGGAGGACCACAAGGTCCTTGCGCTAATTAGTTGGCTTCTCCGTCAGAACAAAAGGCGTATAAATTTGTGCCTTAGCTACTGAACCGCCCACTCAAAAGCTAGAGACGATTCGATGCGAGATTACCGATCATTAGCCGTTTATTGTTCCACCAGAATGCCTCCGGGCGGGAACTGATGATCCATGATCCTACGATCGGTCGATGGGATGCTTTCAATCGTTACTGGAGCATTACTTTCTGTGCACAGCCGGTGGTACCGACCGATGACGAACAAACGCGGGATCAACGATTTAGTTCAGTGAATTCTTTGCCGAAGCTGTCCTGCTTTCAAACTTGCAACCACCGTCATCAGAGCGAACAGGTCGGGCAAAGAAACCCCGTTCATCCATGAAATTACATAACAATCGGATCAGTGCCGGCTTAATTAGTGAAGTGTGACACAACTCTGGAGAGTTTGGTTTGATTGTTTCTCGATCTGAACCGTTTACCTGGAAAGAACAAATTTGAATAAGCCGTTCGCTCGTCAGTCTGGCAGAAGCTAAGAGGATCAAAAGGATTTTGGTTAGTTTGAACGATTGAGTAAATGAAAGAATGGCAGCATTATCCTTAGGACTATAAAAGCTATGCGTTTATTACTTCAGATTCAATTCATTTGTGTAGCACCATATACCATCATATAAAGCTAAGCTTATGATAAAATAAATAATAAATAAATTCTAGTACTTCAAACACACTCGACTTGTAAGATTTTTGGAATCTTAAGTTTTGGTGTGTACTGTTTGCTCTCTTGTATGTGGTTTGCAAATTCTAGCACTAAAAGGCTTAGAACAATTTCTATTTACATTGTACAAATATTGAAATCGGGTTTAATACAAGGTTTCTGAAAATCTAAAAAAATCCGCGTCATTACGAATTGATGACTTAAAATCTTATTCTGAATAAATTGAAGGATGATTTTCTCCAAAAAACTTTTAGAACTCTAACCATGTAAATTTGTCACAGTTGAGTTGTAACAGTAACTATTAGTTGCACGTAATAGCACGTTTCTCTTAATTTAATTTTACCGGTATTTAAGAGAGAATGAACTCAAAAAAATTTAATTAGTGGAGTATTTATGGGAATTGTGAGTATACTGAGCAGGTCACGGTGTACCTGCTAAAGTCTTATTATGCGGTTTTACTATTATTCAATATGGCTCAATTAATAATTTCAGTGTGATGATTTGTGACGACAGGGGGTATGGGGTCATGTCATGATATGTAGCTTTTTTAACCCTCCGGAAGTCGGTCAAACGGCCCACTGAACGAGCAGCCGCTGGTGCGCTAAGACGATTTCAGTAGATTTTCAGAGCAGCGTGCACTCAGTGCACTAGCATAAGTTCCTGGGTTTGATTTACGATAAAAAACTCACTTTTAAGAATCACATTGAAGGAATCCAAACAAAATGCAACAAATATATAAAATGTTTATACCCTCTTATAAATAGGAATTCTAGGCTCTGCCTAAAGAACAAACTATTAATTTATAAACAAATATTTAGACCGGCAATGCTATATGCAGTGCCAATCTGGGCAAGTTGTTGTGCTACTAGGAAGAAAACGCTTCAAAGGATTCAGAATAAAATTCTGAAAATGATTTTGAAGCGTCCTTTCTGGTTTAGCACAAATGAGTTGCACAGACTTGCAAACATAGAAACATTAGAAATTATGACGAACAGTATTATAAGCAACTTCCGACAAAAATCGTTGCAATCTTCCTGAAGGTTAAAGGGAATAGGGGTTGACCTGATGTCACGACAACCTTGCTTGGTTCATCTAACGCCGTTTTTTATTTTTTTTTTTTACAGTGACAAGTGGGGGTACGGTTACCGTAAAGCTACGTAATTACCAGGGTTGGAGGGGGGGGGGGTATTTAGAGGTTTGTGACTAAATGCTACGATGAGGGAGGGGGGTGTTAAAATCACTCAAAAAATGCTACTTCATTTATGGATGATCCCTTAACAAAACCCTTTTATAATTCAGTTCATTTATTTGAAACGGGTCACTCGTTAGCTTCACAGAGCCGTGGATCTTTTATATATTTTCAAGATGCAAAAAACAAAAAAAAATAATAGTGAGAGTTCACCAGATTGCTCGCAGATTTTTTTCGCGGCGAGGAAATATTGTCTTCCTCATCAACTGTATCTCTTTCGTTGTCGTAAACGTCTGTGTCAGCATTGTAGCTACTAATAGACTTTCCACTTACACCAATCATGGCAAAGCTGGACATGTCATGGCCTCGAACAACAATACATAGCATCATTAGAAGAGAGGCCAATTCATCTAAAGTCTACCGTTGGTACGTTGATGACTGCTTCTGTGTGTCAAAAAAGGTACACATTCATGAAATTTGTACATCGTTCCCCTGTTTCCACAGTAAACTTCAGTTCACTATTGAAGAAGAAAAGAATAGAAAGCCGAAATTTTCTGACATAATGCTGACCTGAGACAGGTATTGCATTGAACGTATATGGCCACCATAACAATCCCAGGGCAGAGATTTTCAGATAGTCCATACTCAGCAGTGGCGGATCCAGGGGGAGGGTCCTGGGTGTCCGAACTCCCCCCCCCCCGGAATTATTTAACTTGTTGAGAAATTTTAAAGTAGTTTTTATTGAATTCGTTCTGAGCTCCAAATCATTCCAAACGAAATTCGACCACCAAAACTTAATTTAGTTTCATGAGGACATTACATATGACGTATTAAATATTGAACATTACAAAATCGAAATTTCGGACCCCCTCCGAATTTTTTTCTGGATCCGCCACTGATACTCGCATAACGCAGTAAAGATCTCCGACTATCAAAACTGGCCCGTAGCAATAAAGACGGCAAAAATTAAAGGGTTGTGTACAGGACACGACCACGGTGACATTAAAAATGTAGCTTTTTTCAAGAGCGTGCAAATGAATTTTATCTATCACACATATCGACTCACATTCTTGTTCACTCGCCTGTTTTCATATGTTACAATTTGCTATATACCCTCCCCATCAAAACATAATTTATTGAAGGTCTTTTAACGGTAATCTATTAATTAATCAAGTATCTCACTAGGTGATTGGCATTATTTGGCTGATCCATCAAATAAAAATAGGCTGGTCTGTCCAGAAAATATATTCAAAAGAAAAGTTCCATATTGAGAGCTGTGATGAGGAAGCCCACGCCCGCCAACGGAAATATACAGATTCTCCATGAAATATGAAATTTCATTTTCCATTTAAATTTTCAATAATGTACTAATGAACTTAAGTAAACAATCTTAAGTTTTAGTATTTCTTGATCGATTAGTGGTGGAAAAAATGAAATTATTTGATAAATTACATTGTTATGCAACGTTCGCACTACCAGTTAAAACGGGTTTTTATGCTATCTTGGTGACATTTTTCTTGTTGCTAATTATTAAAACGTGTTATAACTCTGTAGTGTAAACATTGTATTATTAAACCAATTCTGCAGCGTTTTATGTTATATAGGTGTTTTATGTGGTAATAGGACTGACATAATTATATCTTCAGTACAGCGGTTTGTTTCATAATTTAAAACAGATTTATTTTAAAATTTAAATTAGTATACCCAGCCGTTCTATTTGTTGTATACTTTAAAACGCAATTAGAACTGTGTTTTAAATACATAGGGTAGGACAGATATTCTGACTGGATAAACTGGGAAAACAATTTTAAGTCCAGTAACGCTTAAGACATGGCTTGAATTTGAATCGAAAAAGAACACCCGCTTCAACTGCTGCTGGGACGGTAAGTTCTGTTTTAAAATTTTCCGTTGTGTGCAGTACGAAACAAAAGTGTTTGAAATTAGAAAACAAAAAGTTCTGCTGGGAATGTGATTGTTTCCGATGCAATTACACTCAGATTTTTCACGCAGGGGATACAGGCCGTGTAAATGAAAACCGCGTAAATTTAAAAAAAAACGCGTTAATGAAAACCGCGTAAATTTCAAAATCCGCGTAAAAAAACCTGAATGTACTCTCCTATATAAAATACTACGCTGCTGAACAGTGCAATAACTACAGAAGCACGTTATCAGATGCCTTACTGATAAAAAACATATAACCGAAATATGAAACATGAAAACCAATAGGCTCTTTACCCTACGCAGCTACAAAGCGCCGTAAACATGGTTTAACAAGTTACAACGCACACGCATGCATAAAAATAAATATATTTTTTTCAAACGCAACACTCTTAAGCAGCACACACCGTATTGAGTTCTTTGCGACCGGTCTCACGAACACTAATGAAGTTTCCTGGTTGAAAACAATCCCATTTACTTTTGCCGTCTTTGTTTATTATTTTCCACCAGCTTGTGATGTAGTATTTGTGTCATGTGACGTGTACGCACATGAGCCGTAGAAAAGTCTATTGAACTACAGTCGGGTCTCCTACTACGCGATTAACTGGGGGCGTGAAAAAGGAATCCGCGTTGTAGGATACCCATAGCTTATGGGATTTCGACTAATTGGGGCTGTGGCCGATTATTTCGTCCATATCAACATGTAGCGCCAAACTTTCTTTGGCAAAGTTGTTGTACTTACTTGGGCCTATAACTTAGAGTAATTGGGTATCCAATTAGTTGAGAACTATGCCGCCAGGAGTGCTATGAAGAAAGAGTAAATAAATCGAAATTCTCGTCGTAAATTCGACTATCATCAAATGGATTCAATGTCAAATATATCAAGACCCTGATTATTTTGAAAGGTGGTGTCTTCGGGAAATTTATAAAAAAAGTCCAGAGCTTCTGGATGGTAGAAAGAATAACTTGCAATTACCCCACCAGGCGGCGCTAGTGCTAATGGAATATTCAATACATGTTAAAATAATTCTATATCTCAACATCGTGATTAGGTAGAGTAGTACTGTCTTCAGCAAAGTTGCTCGAGAGGTCGAGGACTACCCAACGGTATCTGATTAGTTTGGAATACTCTCACTATGCGGCGCTAGTGAGCGTAGAAGGTTTCAACATATGGTAGATCATGATATATCTCAAAAGTCTAATAACTTGGGAAAATGGTGTTTTCGGCAAAGTTCTCGAGGAGGTTAAAGGCTACTAGATTATGGATAGATTAAACTGGAATGGAGCGCCAGGCGGCGCTAGTGAGCATTTTCTTTCAAAGCATGCATCTCGAGATCATGATCATTTGGAAGGGTGGTGCTCACTAGCGTCATCTAGTGGGTAAAATCATTTTTTTCTATTCATTGTCAAACAGCACTTGTCCCCCTGGAGAACTTTACCAGAAACAGCGTTTTCCTAAATTATCGAACTTTAGAAATATATCTATAATGTTGAGAAAGTTTCATTCTCATTACCCTTCTAAACTGCCTTTATATTGAGATGCAGAAATTGAAAGGAAAAATTCGTGCTCATTAGCGTCACCTAGTAGGTAAAATCAAAATTTTGCTATACATTGTCAAACAGCACTTGTCCCCCTGGAGAACTTTACCAAAAACAGCGTTTTCCTAAATTATCAGACTTTAGAAATATATCTATAATGTTAATAAAGTTTCATTCTCATTAGCGCCATCTAGTGGGCGAATTCTGAACTAATTTGTTTGCCGTAGGACAGAGCTCGACCTGCCTATAAATATTGCCAAAGACACCACCCTTCCAAATGATCATGATCTCGAGATACATGCTTTGAAAGAAAATGCTCACTAGCGCCGCCTGGCGGGTCCATTCCAGTTTAATCTATTCATAATCTAGTAGCCTTTAACCTCCTCGAGAACTTTGCCGAAAACACCATTTTCCCAAGTTATTAGACTTTTGAGATATATCATGATCTACCATATGTTGAAAGCTTCTACGTTCACTAGCGCCGCATAGTGACAGTATTCCAAACTAAACTGATACCGTTGGGTAGTTCTCGACCTCTCGAGCAACTTTGCTGAAAACAGTACTACTCTACCTAATCACGATGTTGAGATATAGAATTATTTTAACATGTATTGAAAATTCCATTAGCACTAGCGCCGCCTGGTGGGGTAATTGCAAGTTATTCTTTCTACCATCCAGAAGCTCTGGACTTCTTTTATAAATTTTCCGAAGACACCACCTTTCAAAATAATCAGGGTCTTGTTATATTTGACATTGAATCCATTTGATGATAGTCGAATTTACGACGAGAATTTCGATTTATTTACTCTTTCTTCATAGCACCCCTGGCGGCATAGTTCTCAACTAATTGGATACCCAATTACTCTAAGTTGTAGGCCTAAGTAAGTACAACAACTTTGCCAAAGAAAGTATGGCGCTACATGTTGACACGGACAAAATAATCGGCCACAGCCCCAATTAGTCGAAATCCCATAAGCTATGGGTATCCTACAACGCGGGTACCGCGCAGTAGGAATCCGCGCAGTAGGAAGCCGCGTTGTAGGAATCCGCGTAGTAGGAGACCCGACTGTAAATCCAAACCACCCCGCCCACCCACTTTGCAAATCATTCTGTGACACAGTGCTGGTACCCGAAAAATCCGCACACGGCCACCGCTGCCGAAAATGCATAGCGTCTACCGCTTATTGTAGTGCCCAGACACTGCAGCCATTAGCCTGTGCACGCTGAGGAAGTCGACTAGCAAGTCGACATCAAATGACTTTTACTGTGAGCCGTGTATGTAAACATTGTTTTTGTTTAACTTTGTCGTGTTTTGATTTTCATCCACCTGTAGTGTTATTTTCAAAACTCGGATATTTCTTCGAAAATTGCTTCATTTTTTATTTGTTTGCAAATCCGTTTTGGTCTTTTTTGGGAATGTTACCAGTAGGCAGCTTATATTCGGTAGGAACACGCCTATCTGAGTACGCCAGGAAACTACCACAAGAAAATCCAAATGTTCGGAAGAGGTACTTAGATAAAATAAAGGCAGTGCAATTTCACGACCCTTACATGATGCAAGTATCGGACGATTTACCTACAAAGGTAACAACGGGCCATGTCGTAGATTACCTGTTAAATTTTAAATCCCCGTATACCGGTAATCCTGTGAAAAACATTCGAAGTCTGGAAGCTTACCGGAAATTCGAAGCAGGTTTTGTCCAGTCTGTGAAAGGACGGATGTTAGGCAGCCAGTACGTCGTGGTTGGGAAGGTGAGTTTTATGAATACATTTTAATCATTAGAGCTTACAAAGCAATTGACTGGATAAGAATTAAACAGAAAAGATTCTCATTTTATAGGTCGCTCATTCCATGCGCCTCAACGAGAAACCACTAAATCCTTGGGTGATTGTGGAAAAAGAAGGAAGTGTTTTATCAGCTCATTGTGACTGTACCGCCGGTATCAGCGAAACTTGTTCGCATGTAAGTGCTGTACTGTATGCGTTGGCCAATCTTCATTCATTACAACGAATAGAAAGGTAATTAGTTGTCGTCTGTATAACGCATATTCTCACATTGTTGTATATTTAGATAACAGTAACCGATATTCCTGCGTATTGGAAACAACCACGCAAGCGTATTAAGGATGATCTTTACAAGAAGGTCCAAGATGTGGATTACGGCAGAACAATTAAACGATTCTACGATACTAAAATGAATAAAAGTCGACAAGATTTTATTGAGTTACTGGAACTCATTAAACAGGACGGTAATGATGTTGCAGTCTTTGGATCGCATTGTGATAATGCAAATTCCACCTGCATTCAGTGCTTAGCGGATCATTGTCCAGATGAAGTGATCCTGAATAAATCGATTCTCCTACAAAAAAACTTCGACATGAAATATGTAGGAAAAAGTTTGGAAGAGTTGAGAACAATCGGTAAAAGTCTGCAGTTAATGCTAACCGAAACTGATGTTGGATTGATTGAAAGGTTAACCAGGAAACAATTCAATTCCAAAATTTGGCATTGGGTACGAATCGGTAGAATCACGGCATCGATTTTGAAGGAAGTGGTTTCTGCATCAAATGAGTACCCACCACCTAAACGATCGCTGTTAAAGCGTATTTGTCACCCATACAATGAGAAAACCCCTAATACACCAGCAATAGCGTATGGCAGGCAAAAAGAGGCAGTGGCCAAACGAGACCTTGAACATATCCTTAATAAAACCCACGAGAATCTAAGAATTTTGGATAGCGATATTGTCGTGGATGCAAAATATCCATTCATGGCTGCATCTCCAGATTGTTTCGTACAGTGTTCGTGCTGTGGAAGTGTACCTGTTGAAATAAAATGTCCTTACCGGCTCAGTGAAAACAGTCCCTTGAACCAGCAGCTTACTCTACGGGACATAGCGAATTTAAAGGATCCCTTTATTCAATTTGATGGCGATAGGGTAGAAATGGTAAAAAGCCATAAATATTATTATCAAGTACAGGCTCAGATTTTCATAACACAGTCAAATTATGGTTTGTTTATGGTTTGGAGTAAAAATGAAAAACTTATTATAAATGTTCCACGAAATGATGGTTTCTGGGAGAACAGTCTCTTTAGGAGTCGATTATATTTCCATAATATTGTGATCCCTGAATTGTTGGGCAACTATTACACTTCTAATATGAAATGATATAATAATTATAATTCCCGCAAACATAAGCGTGTTTCAATAAACAATCATTCAAGTTGTTGTAATATTGTTCTTATATTCATTGTTGCATAGTGGATCTACTAATCACTACCTTTCAAATGACACCCATATTGATGGGGGTTTGAAGTGTTTTGTGGTAACCGGAAGCCGCCATCTTGGATTTCAAAATGGCTCCAATCAATAATACTCGATCGATGAATAACGTAGTTTAAGACTTTAAGAAACACCTTTTAAATAAATAAAGAAAATCAGAACTATTTTTTCATTGCTCAATGATGCAAGCAAATTCACGCACACGGAATTTTATTGTTTAGTACATATTTCATTTATTCATATACTTTGAGCATTTATACAAACCGAACGAACTTCACATTATCGAACCAGTCAGGTTTACTAACATACAACAAAGTTTAACAATGAGATCTACTGCATTTTGGTTATTTTCAAATCTTTGGAGAGATGTGGCTTCAACAGTACCTTGCAAATACATATATTTTAGTTTTAGGACACCAATGATTCGTTCCACATGTACCCTTAACGAAGTGATTTGCTTATCCTTCTCCATATCAAGAGGATTCAATTGCTGATTTCTCCTCACAAAAGTCGGTATGTTCAACGTAGCGCCATGGAGAGCGATTAAATCAGCAAAGTCGAAACCTTTATCGGCAAGCACCACATCACCAGGCTCCAACAATTCTAGAAAACCGGAAGTTTGGCCAATAAATCTATCTGAACAACGTCCAACATAAGCGTCCGATATAAAAGAAACTGCCCCGTGTGGTGACAACGCAATCAAAAATTTCACTGTGTGTTTCATTTTGTAGAAGCTGTGATGAGAATTCGCTGCCTTTGGATCAGTAGGAGTTTCACATGCAACTTCAAAACAATCAATAATGAATACTCGTTTGTCTCCGAATATCTCCCGAAAAGAACGGGGAAGATGACGAATGCCGACTTCCTGGGAAGGTGGTTCCAAAGCATACTTTGAACAAGAGTACATGACCAAAACCGTTCGATGAAAGTATTTGGATATGGTCGTTACGGATGCTGAGTACTCATTTGCCATATCAACAAACGGAGTACCACGACGCAATTTCCGCAAAGTCATAATGAACAATTGATCCTTCGTCAAATGGCAAGATGGCTTGAAGAGTGATCCTTCCACATATTCAAATATTCTTTTTAAAGTTGCATAACTATTAATGCCAGTATACAGTCTCGCACGTTCATCATTGGCAATCCAGTCCAGACCTCGTTTCAATTGTATCTCAAGAAAAGTTACACGATGTTGTAATTCTGCTAGCTCTGCGCGATATTTTCGCGTCATCGAGCAATTGTTGCCAGAAAGACAGCACTTGGCTTCGTGATTCTCAATGTTCATTATTTCCGAGGAGGTCCGCTCTGGATTGGTATCATCGTCTAAAAATAATAATTATTGGAATATGTTGTTTGTGACGTTAGATGAGTTAAAGTAAGGCGACGCACTCTGAATACAATCACTAATACTCCCTGTTGCTCTGTACAACCATGATGCATTAACGTTGAAGGAGCCAGGCTATCGAGCTTGAGAGAATTCTGCGCTTAACAGAAAATTGAAGGATGGCGCAAATGTATGAACCACGAGCTGCATCAAGCATACAAACATAAAGATATCGGAAGCACGCAAGATCGAGCATGATATATTTAAAAATCGTCCGACCTTAACGAACAGTTCTTTCACTACAGGTATATGTAATTAATAACAGTATTAGTGAAAGTAGAGAGATCAAAACAGATAATTTCATTACGAACGGGGTTTCTTAACGATAAACTTTTTGCTCTACTTTTTGCCAAAAACTTGAAACATGATTGAATCTTATATGTCACATCAAAGATTAGTCACCTACATGAAGGCGTTTTTGATTATGAATATAGGAATCAGAATGTATTGGCTCAAATGGCATATGTATCAAATACAAATATAAAAAAACTTCCACTTACCAGATATGAAGTGTAAACTACAGACGAAACGTCCAACAGGATTGTAATGAGATCTAAATCCCAACATGGTAATCCATCTATTAAATCTTCTCATGGAAAGCAGCGGCGATGAACTTTTTATTGTTGGGAAACGGAAAAATCGCATCTTTGTTGACTTGTGCGATGATCCGCATCCGGGAACAACACATTTTCGCGTCATTTTTATTACTTTAACGCAGAACGAGAGCAAAAAACCTGCACATGAAAATATAAACAACGTTAGCTATCGTCTCTTGTTTTCGTTGAAAGCGCGACAAAGTTAAACAAAAACAATGTTTACATACACGGCTCACAGTAAAAGTCATTTGATGTCGACTTGCTAGTCGACTTCGTCAGCGTGCACAGGCTAATGATCTTACCCGTTCGACATAAGAACAAAAACTGATTCAAACGGGTACGCGTCACCTCTATTTATAAACTAACCGTATATGGTTTAGTCACATAGGTGCGAGTGTGTGCAAATGCCAACGTTGCCGAAAATCGATAGCGCTTATTGCATCGCCCGGAGACGATGTTGGTCGTATGGGATAAGAGCAACAACTGATTTAAACGGACATGCGTTGCTTCTATTTATGACTTTTCGTGTTTCATTGAGCAACTAAGCTGCCCTCTCTTGACGGCTGTGTCTGAGAAATCTGCCTCACGAATGGTAATTTTCCCGTTTTTCGTGAACTTTTTAATTTTACCAATTTCCAAAAGTCTACTTTTATTGGGGAGATATTAAATTATTACCAATATTTAAGTTAGGTGTTTCTGAATCGGTTGGTGTATGAATGATTAAAATCCATCTAGTAATATCGGAGTTATAAGCGTGCAAACCTTACATAGTTTCGTTACATGGGAGATAGTTTAGATTTTAGAATGACACATAGCCCCAGATAGTGGAGAAAGACATTTTTAATGTCAAAACATTCTGCAAGTAAACCATTACCTGGATTGGATTGTTCACAAAATTTTACAGGAACTAGTAGACAAACATTAAAGCCTGCAAACTGGAAAAGACAAATCAGCGGAAGCGACGTACACACCAACCAAATACACCAACATATGGTATTTTATATGGAATTTACCGGACCATGGTGATGATGTTTTCATGGCTTGAACCCATTTCAAACACCCATGACAAATCCCATGAGCATGGGGGTATTATGGGCTTTTCGTTTGCTCGGGTATCTGGATCACCTCCACCTCCACCTTTAGGCTATCTATCGCCTTTTTGTACGCCGGGCATATTAAGCCTCCCGTCATGTTGTCTTTCCCACCCTCCTTTATGCAGAGCATTCACATCGGTTCCTTCGTGCAGTCTCTTGCAAAGTGTCTCTGCTCCCCACACTTTCTGCACAGATCAGAACTGTCCGGGACTCTAGGGAGAGCCTTCAGTGAACACACTAACCACTAAATCTTGATTCGGCCTTTTTCCAACAGTTTATTAGCTAAGGTCGTGGCAAGCCGCATTGACGCCGCCTGTGTGCCGCCGTACGCCTTCCTCATCCGGATTACCATTGGTGTATCTCCCAGATCACTATGTTCCTTCAATGCACTACTCAGCTCATCTCCTGTTGATACCTCGTCCAGGTTTCTGCACTCAATCACTGTCTCGTGGGCTAGGGTCCTTACGGTTGCCTCCTCGCCTATTGTATGTTCTTTTAGAGAGCAGAAAAAACGTTCAAAAAATAATCCTTGAGAATGCAGGAAAAAATATACAAAATCCTAGCTTATCAGGAAATGGGTTTGGACTGCCATCCGACCTGCCAAAAATCACTGCTCTTAACCAGAACCTTATTCCTCCCTGGCACTAGCTTACAACATTACTTCGGGGAAGGGTTTTTTAAGCGCATAGAACCCGCTCTAATTCAATTACTTAGTCGTTAGTTCCTTCAATAGAGTTACAACACAGGCTGGCAATTTCTGCATGGCAGTCGGAAAGCTAGCTGTGGGTCGAGACTTACTGCTAGACGAAGACAATCTGGGCGGCAAACTTTAGATTGTCTAATTTACCGGGCCATTCGTCTCCCTTGTGCCATTCAGCACCGCAACTCCCTTCTCGTACCATTCAGCACCTTTTCCTCGTTGAGCTCCCGACTTATTCACGAACTATTCGGTCTAGTCCCCAACGATGGATCTAGCCTAATCCGACGTAGAATTCCCTGGCGAGAGTAGTTCTCCCGAAATCGAGCCAGCGAGATTTGAGGTTTGGTCAGTTCGACGATTCTGATGGAGACGGGCGTCCGGTTTGCTGGTGCCCGACGACCCGCAACTGATGGTGTCTCGCCGCGGTCTTCTCAATTTAATTTACGGCGATGAATCCTATTTACGCCGACGGAAAATTTCCAGACGGAAGTTCTCCCGACACAAATTCTTCTGTTTTCGCTAAATTTCTGTTGGGCCTACCGGTAGTATGTCATGGCAGTCCGGTGATTCCGGGTGGGGCATACCATTTGGTTCGCTGGTGCCCTGACGACCCTTGTCCGGTGCTTTGTCGCGATCTACTCGACTAGTGCCTGGCGGTAGATCTAGCCTATTCCGGCGGAAAGTTTCCCGGCGGGCGGCGTTTGCTCTTCCTAAACCTTTGCTCACTGTTCATCACGCCACTTCCGCTGTAAGGCGGTCATGATCTACGACACCATTCTGTTGACCGCGTTACACGTAACTGCGTAGCTTATCATTTTCTAGAAGCCATTATCCGAACTGATGTCTAGCCCTCCCGTTTCAAACATCTACCTGCGTGTCGCTTAAAACTTCGAGCATTCGAAGACCACGTACTCCGATGCCTTCCCCGACGTTCTCACACTCCGGGCACAACGATGAAGTTGTGTGCACGAACCGATGAAGAGCCTTCCTGATGCTGCGTGGCCCAGCAGAAGCTGTGTCAGATGGAAGTTCACCTCTCCGTGCTTTCTATTAAACCACGTCAATAGGCTTAGGATGAACTGACAGGTCCACCTTTGTTTCTGCGTATTGTCCCGTTCCTGCAGTCATCTCGCCATCACGTTTCTTCGATTGCAGCACTCGATATCCTCGGCCAGGATGATGCAGATGGTGAGTATCCCGGCAATTACGCATACTGCATCCGACGATATCGTTATATACGCGCTCGCTATTCGTACGGCCATCAGCCCGGAACGTCTTGCTTAACATATCACGGTTCCGCTTGGTTTTCAGCGCTGCACCCCAAACCGGTATCCCTCATCGCGGTATCGATGACAAAACACTAGCTAACAGCCGTATCGGACGTTTGGCATGATCCTCGCTATTCCGTCCGTTGCCTTCGCCGATCTTTCACAGGCGTAGTCAACGTGGTTGTTGAAGCTCAACCGGTCAACGATTCTAACCCTATACGAGGTTGGATCGTCCGGTAACTTCCCTTTCTGTACTTTCCACATTTCGGAGAAGTTTCCATCATCTAAACACTTCTGTAGCACCATTCTGAACATGTCCGGATATTTCAGGATTACAGCTTTCAGCGCCACGTTTTGAATTTCTTCCGGACCTTTCTTTGATTTTAGTCACATCGATGCTTCTGTGAGCTCGTCGTTAGTCATTTTTCAATCCGTCCGTGGTTGCACCTTCTTTTCGCCGTACAGTATCGTTGGCCAGATAGTTGTATCGTGCTTCGAAAAGAGACCCTAAACGATTATCTTTAGCATACCAGGGCACATTTCAACCGGCAACGAGGGGCCCTTCATATTCACCATTACAACTCGGTATTGGCGTCTACTTCTCGACACAGCTCTTTGTGGCACTCTGACTTGCTAAGCTTGATCTCCCAATTTAAAGAAGCCCTAGCTTCCCGAAACGCAGCCTTATGCTGCTTACTCCTTCTCCTACTCTCTGAGTCCACCTTCTTGCCCTAAGATAAGCAGCGCGTAACGTACTGAGGTCCTCGTTCCACCAATAAGCTGGGCGCCGTCTACCGCGCCGCTCCAGTTTTCGCGGCATTGTGGTGTCACAAACCGCCACAATCCTTCTTGTTAACTCAACCGCATCAGTGTTCGCAGTTTCGCTGTCCGACTGAAGTACCTCAACGGTCTTTGTTGGTGGTTTTCGTCTTTCATTTTCGTCCTTCTCCGTGCTCCAGTGGGGTTCCATTGGCCAATGCGGTAGCGAATCGCCTGGCGATCGCCGTGGGTGTACTTCTCGCACACTCTCCAGTCCATGGTCGCCTTCAGTGAAGGTCTCAAATGTATGACGTCGATGATAGCGTTATGTGTTTCGGCTAAGCAGTCTACGGTTTACAAAAACACTATTTATCCTTATATCACAGTGTCGATAAAGACAAAATAGTGTTTTTGTAAACCGCAGACTGCATAGCCTAAACACATAACCTTATAGTTATTACAGTCGACCCCCATCCAAAAGTCAATGATAGCATCCTTCCAGTCTCTCCGAAACCTTTATTGCACAATCGTACCTCTAACTTCACTAGAGCTTCCTGCAGGGTGTATCCTTTTGTGTTGGTTGCTCTACTGCCCCACTGCACAGCCCAGGTAGGAAGCCAATCGACATTTAACCGAAAAACTATTCGGGCAACTGTTCCAATATTATGCTGAACTGTTTCACTATCCACCTTGAAGATGCGTCACAGTTGCATATGAAGACACTGTCGACATTGACGATCACGAAACCTTTTGCTCGCGAGTTTTCTGCGGTTATCTCGCTTGGTCTATGTAATAACTCGAACTTTCATCCATTTAGTTATTTCTGTCATTCTCTCCATCCATATCGCGGTATAGATATCTGCGTAATTGAACCAAATAGCCCTGAACTCCACTTGGATATTACCCAGCAGTAAGTTACCGCAAGTCATTTAACTATAAACTAGAACTGTGGACCGTTTAACACCCGTTTTGGTGAGCTATTTAGCTTTCGTCTCAGTGATCCATTCAGCTCCTGATACTATTAGCCATTTGGCTCCGGTTTCTTTGAGCCATTTAGTTCCCATCTTTGTTGCGATCTCCCTCTCGATAAACTTACCTTAATCCAACTGAGAGCTCCCCTGCAGCAGAGTTTCCAGGCGGTCGAGTTTCTCTCGGTACCGATGTCCATTTACTGAACCAATCAGCTCCCAGTTTTGTCATGATACAAGTGAGCCATTCAATGGCCCGCTTCGTTGCTATCTGCTCGATGCAGTCCTTGGTGGTAGACCTAGCCTTGCCAATTTTCTGTACAAGGAAATATTCTCAGAAGACAACTTTTGTAAAATAAACTTAGAGAATTCCATTTAAAATATTAGGCGCTTTTTTGTCGAACATATCAAACTTTTCAACAATTCAATAAAATAGTTCCAAGAAACACAACACAAAGCTTGCTTTTAAGCCGAAAGACAAAATCAAAAGCGAATTTTCACTAAGCTGGTTGATTCGATTGCACCAGGACAACAGAAGAAAGTAGTGTACTCGATTCCCTGTGATACAGTTGACGACATGGTATACATTTATCAAACAGGGAGAAAGCTAGAAACGAGAGTAGTAAAGCACAAAAATGAAGCGAAGACACATCTTCGACTTCACGAACACGCAGATCCTCGAGAGAATGGAAAACCAGGAGAGCAGAACGACGGCTGAAATGTTCCATCTCAAAGTGCTGGGGGAAGATGAAACAGGAAACCTCCAAAGATAATGTGGAAATTCTGCACATCGTATGACGTATGGCTGGTTACCAAGCTTGCATCACGGAAAATACGCTGTAGAAAATTACGTAGCGGACCGATCCATTTTTAACTTTTAGACAATAAAATATAACGTATTAGTAAGCTTTTGGCAGATTTATTTCATTCAACTTCAATACCATAACCGTACCCTCGCACATTACGCTTAACTCCACTTATAAGGTTCTGTACAACATCTGGCTGCAGCTTCTTCTGTATCGAAACCTTTTATTCATGTCTTGCTTAGATTTGACCTCCTTGGGATGCTTCTGTAATGTCTGCTTCATAATTGTCCAGTATTTTTCGATGGGCCTTAGTTCCGGTGCGTTGGAAGGCTTCATGTCCTTGGGTACGAAAGTAACCACATTGGCTTCGTACCACTCCAGGATAACATTGGAATAGTGACACGAGGCTTGATCCGGCTAGACGATCGTATGGCCCTCGTGTTGCTTACACACAGGGAGTAGACGCTTCCGTAGACACTTCTTGAGATAGATCTCTCAGTTTACAGTCCCGGTAGCCACGATCGGTGCCCTCCGCTTGTCAAATCATGTATTTATTGGTAAACTTTGAAAGTTTCTGTTTCCTCACTTCCTCTGGATAATCAAGCTTGTGCTGGGCGGTAAAGAACAGTAGCAGCGGAAGCTTGACGCCTCATCATCCATGATGAAACATTGAGGCTTCGTCAGCATCTCAGTGGACAGTTTCCGGGCCCGTGACTTTTTGACCGTATTTTGCCGTTCGTCATGATTTGGAGCCTTCATTACTTTGTACGTATGCAGTCCATCCCGGTCCTTGGCTCTGTAAACGAATGACTTGGGCACATCCCTGACCGAAGCATTGGGATTCCGCTTAAACGCTTTTACTACACACTTGTGATCCTGATCCCTAATACAATATCCATTCTGACCGCATTTCTTCTTCCGTTCGATGCTCTGAGTTTGATAGTAACGTTTAATCACACGGACAGGACTCACCGAGTTGGTTTCCGATGTCCCGATGAGAGAGTTGAGAATTTTCCAGGTGCTTTCGCAAAGTCAATTCGCGACTTTGCTATTCGGGTGATACCACTTTTTACAATTTTCGCAAAACTGACAGCGATAAAAATACAGTGTAAACAATACACTCAAAACTACTTCTACTCGAATTTTCAAGACAAAGTACGCAACCGCATACAGCATCGAAAAGATCAAAGCATAATATCAAACGTTTTTTAATAAATCACCTAAATATACCAATTCGATAATATTTCATACGAAACTCTACTTCTGTTTATGTGTATAACCCCCAACCCCTCATGGATTTTATTGTGCTGTTTTTTTATTTGAGTGGAATAGCGGCCTTTATGAACGGATACACAAAAAAGTAACCTTTCCCGGACTAATTTTCATTCAAACATTACACGCAATGCGCATAGCTGGAGAGTCATTTGGGACCTCAAAAAAGTGCTGTGCTCACTTATTAGGATCATTTTCCATATTATCCATATAACGACGAGCCAGTGAAGCGTCCAGTGTTCAACAAACTTTGTTAGCAGTACTTGCAAGTGCCAACATACAAACGAATTATTAGAAATGCACTGAATGTTCTTTGTACTCCAATTGAGCACGCTTTATGACTGACCTCATTTCGCGTATCTGCCATCAATTTTCAGATCAACCCACCACTGTCGTTGACGACGAAACGGGAAGCAATTCGATCGCGTGTTCAAGTTCTTTTTCATTCTTTTGCGCAATTATACACCCAAACATATACGCACGATCGCAACCGCAAAAGGAAGCACGCACAAAAAAATGAGGAACAACATCTCACATTGCACTCTCTATACATAATATAGGACCCGGCACAAGTCGCGGTCTAGACAGGAAAGGAAGCGAACATGTGCCAGCTCATCAACTCTTTCATTTCTGGCGATGTTTGCGAGAAGCAGCAATGTTTTCGTTTTGACGCAATCATTCGCGAGGTTGTGCCGCGTGCCAGCCACAACAATGTTCTCAAGGAAACCGGCGCGGCGGCTGTAATTTGAACCCGATCTGAACTGCTTTGTTGCTTTGTGCTTTCGCGGGAGGCGGTTATACATATGACTGTTAGGATAGGTTAGGACGCGCACTTTCGATGGTCGTGAAATTCGGGTGAAACGAAAACAAAAGATCACTCAGAACCTTACGAGAGAGAGAGATTTCGGTCTCGTGCGTGGAACGTGAACTTCTTCAAGCGCAGAAGGCAGCGGCAAATGGAAATCTGCTGATTCAAGTTCAAGATCCCGGCTTGTTCGGGATGCAGGACGAAATGGGATTAGAAGGTTATCTGATGGTGGACAAAAAGAACGCATTTCCTTTTCGTTCTGAATATCGGAAAGGTATTTCAATGCCAGGTTTCTACAGAAACTCAGAATGCATAACGAACACTGACGAAGGCTTTTGTTCATTTCGATGATACAAAAGAGCAGTCTTACTTTGCATAACTTTCTTTGTTGACGACCGGCGAGCTGCATTCAAGGTCAGGCAAGCGAAAAAATTGATTATAAAATATTTTTGGCTTAGGCATGAAGATCAATTTTGATCCAAGTTGATTGTCTAAAATTAACATATAGCAAAATTGAAATTGAAATCAACAATTTTCATGGCTTGATTTTTAGTCACATCCATTTCCAGTAGCATTTCTAGTTTTATAGCACACTACAAGTGCAATCTAAGTTTTAAGGAAGGCTTGAAGAGTACCATAAAACCTTAATTGTTACAAGGGATTCTAGTGCCCATTAAATTATATTCAAACCTCGGGAAACCAAATGCAAATCAATAAACAACCATTCATTTTCTATGACATGTTTATCAAACTGAATCAATCGCGGAATATTAGAAAAGGACACCCTATTCGGAATGCGTGACCATAAATTTGTACGACATCACCCGTCTCCAGATCTAAAAAAGGTGAGCTCAAAAAGCTATATGTCTTCATTCGCCGATACTATCGCTTTGTTTGGATCTTTCCGTACCCCGTTTATGATCGGTGATATCGATCTAACCGATCTTAGACCAGCATCGCTGCTATCCTTTTTAGCCTTCCTGCGGGTCTGCTTTTTTACACCGCCGATGCTTATTTTAGTACGGAATAGCTTGATCCTTTTTATTCAAGTCTGATGGCCGAGTTGGTTGTTATTGAACCATAAATTTTACTATCCCCGTGTCGGCAATGGACATGTTGTTAGAAATTCCAGCTAGATTTTGACATCTGCAAGGACCAGTTATGATAGGTTATTCGAGTTCCTTAAATGCTCTAAGCTGCCCTGCTTATTTTGTAGCAAGCGTCCTAGAATTCCGATCGTTGTAACACGCTTGTAGTAACAAACAAGGATCCTTACATTCGGAATGTTTACGTTGCAATACTTTATTTACGCTCGATTGATTCACTGACCCAACATCGAAGAGGGGTAAGACTGTTTTTGAATGGAACCGTGGAACGTGGTTCCAGTCGGATGTCGATAATTATTTCTCCATCAACAAAAGCAGCACCGAAAGGACCACTTTTTTATTGCACTGTATCTGCATATCCTGGAACGAGTTTGCCGGTCCGTGGACGCTTCAACCGCTGGAGTGATTTTGTTGGTCCGGGTTAGCAATCCAGCAGGATGTGATCTGATCCATGGCAGAGGACGTCGTCCTACAGGAGCGAGAACAAAGGGTGCTCAGCCAGGCGAGACCGGTTTTAATTTAGATTTGAGTTGCGCACAAATGCACTTTTGAATGGGTTTCCCCAGTCATTCAGTTCATTATGGGCCAATTCATTTCCGCTCAGGTTGTGTAGGCAGGCGATTTGTAGTGGCTCTGTTGATGTCCTGGCAACCACACTGAGCTCACGAGACAAAATTATATACGCTTACAAAAGTTACTATATACATATACAGAAAATAACTACACGTTCCGAATCCTGTTACCATTCCAATACCCTCCCAGGAATATCTGATGTCTTAAGCATTAACACAAAAGTGTCAATTTGTTGGCTAAACACTCTGGCAGACAGTTCGGAGTGAAAAATGGGTTTCTTCCGAGAAGTGGCGCCTCTTGTTCGGACATATGTCGCTCCTGTGTCGTCCACATGTGGCGCTTGGTCATTTATCACAATCGCTAATAAGGCACCCTCGGGAGTTCTAAAAGCAAAAACTTCGAGATGCCTTCCTGGTAAAACACCCCAATCCAACCCAACGGCACTCACGTTTAAGACAATTAACAAGAACAATATTTTCGAGAAAAAAAATTCATTCATAAAAACAAAACACGAGACCCTGTAAAGTGGTCGCAACCCCGTCCCGCCGCTGCGCGCTCTGAACGGTCGGTTTACGATGCGGACGCGAAATTCGAGGAACCTGCCTGCCCGAAAGAAGGATGTTGTCTCCTCCTTGAGTGGTTTTAATACTGCCGCATACCGCACACTTGAACACCGAAATCGCATATAAACAAACAATAATAACAGGATTCCGTCCTGACTGACTTCCTCTTTTGCATCTCGCTTGTGGATAGCGGGCGTTTATTCAACCCTCGGACCATATCGAATGGGAGGAGACGGTCGGCTCGTAAGGATAAGGAACGGCACAAGACACAAAAAACGTGTCACTCGTCCGTCTGTTCAATGGTTTGTGTAACTCTAGACGATAATGTACGTCCTCCGTATGTTCCGAGCATATTTTTTTCTTCCTTTATGCCAAGGAAGCGAAAAAATCGGCAAGTGATTTCGGTCGTGGCTGAAGCAGTATTCATCGGAGGAAATCATACAACAGATTGTCTTACTGCTGAGCCGAGTTCCGCTTTCTTGGAGGGAACTGATCCGCCTGACTGAAGGTAAGCGCGCGTTCAACTGGAAGTAATGGTTGGCAACCGGTAGACCGCAATTCTGTTTTTTTTCTGTGCATAACCACTGAAAAAATAAAACTCGTGCAAGTTTGTGTGGATGCCTGATATGGGGTTTGAAATGAGTGCTTCTTTCAATTTTTACAGTTGTCATAGAAGACATATTCCAATGGTCAGACCAAACTCTGAAACGACACCCTGACGAAGTACTAAGTACGAATTTTTTATTGCTAACAGTAGAAATACTATATAAAATGTATCACAACAATTTCATTACCCAATTTTAAGTTACCGTAAAACGGGGGATCTTTGATCACCGGGGTAACTTTGATCATTTATTATCATGCTTTTTTCTGTAATGTACGATAAAATGATTCCTTCCAACAAAATGGTTCATTGGCAACTATTATTTCGCCATTTAGGTTATCTTTTATGAACTCAATTTTAAAGTGACAATGTCGCAACCCTTTTGAAGCTTATCAATACGCTAATATCTTGTAAATTAATGACAACCATAAATTATAACTGAACTGTAAACATTTCACTTAAAAATCAAAAACTTTTGATGGTTACTATTTGATTTCGATTATTTTTCTGAAAAATTTCGATACATGTAAGTTATATCCTGGTCGGTATTTTTTCTGTACACACATTTTGCTGATCAAAACGTTAGCTTGAACGAATGAATATTTACAACAAAGTTAACCGTTATGTATCCGACGCGGTACCCGGGTACCTTTTACATTTCTTATAAAAGAAATGTATAGAATTCGCTCAAACTTTCAAGATTTTTTCCGAGGCCCGGAGGGCCGAGTCTTATATACCAATCGACTCAGCTCGACGATTTGGGACAATGTCTGTGTGTGTGTGTGTGTGTGTCTGTGTGTGTGTATGTAACGGACAAATTCTCATTCGTGTTTCTCAGCAATGGCTGAACCGATCTTATCCAAACCAATTTTAAATGAAAGAACTAAAAAACAGTATGAACGCTATTAATTTGTTTTTGATTCTGATGTTTAGTTTTTAAGATATGAATGTTTGAATGCGTAAAAATGGCGTTTTTTGCAGTTTTTTTAAATTATCTGCCGGAATTGACAATACAGATTACCAATTTATATGTTTTTAGATAGCTTTAACGAATACCTTTCGAACAAGCTATAGATTGTTGAAATCGGACTATTATCAAAAGAGATATTTAACATTAAATGCGGACGAAAGATTTCTATCATTTCCCATTGCCAGAAATATGACCAAAAACATGTAATCTATTATTAACGCCAAAACGGCTTATTTTAGGTCAATTGTATCTTCATTTTTTTTTTCTTTTGGTATTGTGCTTTTGCTAATTAATCCCCCTATGAGTGAGATATTTTCACAAATTTTCTTGGAAGTGATTATATCGAAATGATGCCTTCAGCAAATTTGTAGCTATTACTTTTGCGAATAACTTTACTAAAGACTTCAAATATCTATTTTGAATACTTTAAAAGTTATGGCTTGTTGTTTGTGGATTACTCTTCGTCGCCTATTTATTGTTCAATATAGTAATAATCCATTGAAATAAGCCAAACATTATTTCGATAAATCGAATTTTGTATTTCATTTTTCTATCTACAACCGCTAGAAATAATCACCGAACATTTCCAAGTTGTCTGGAAGGAACTTGATAACTTATCAGTGCAAAAATGTTCATTTGTGCGAACCTTCTGACTGCAATTTTTCTAACTTATGACCATCGGATCGATCTGAAACCTTTCGGAAAATGAAAAGCGAAATAAATAACTCCAAGCAACGGCGTAGCCAAGAGAAGGTTTTGGGGTTTAACACCATACAGCCCCCCCCCCCCACCACACCAAAAAAAAAATTGGATTGGAGTTGAAAATTTATTGATGCTGACTGATTTAATTCAATATTACAACAACAATTATCTGATCCGTAGATTGATAACCTGGTGTTGTAAACATAATGAAGACTTTTGATAAATTGTCGGAATGGGGTCCTGATATGTAACTGATCTATTGATCTTGATTTCACAGTTGTCTAATAGCATCAATATCAAATTCCTGCCTGAAAATATTCCAATAGAAAATTCCAGAGTTCTGTAATCAATCATAATCCTCAGATTTATTTTCAAATTTTCAGCTTTTTTCCTACGCAATATTACGAAAGCTTATTAAACAATTTTTCCTAATAAGTTTGTGAAAATTATAAACTATTTGAATTTTTTTAATAGTTTTATTTTTTATTCAACCGTGATTTTTTAATAAATAGTGACCATCGCTTCACAACGTAGTCTATTTTTCATGGCTTGCGGTGAGCACGATCTCTCGAATTGCTGAACTGAAAATTATGGAATAGAAATTAATTTTTAGTATTCTTTACGGACCCGCTGGTGCCCTAAGACGATTTCGCTAGATTTTTAGAGCACTGTGCACTAGACTGCCCAGAAAAATGATGAATTTTTGAAAACTCCGGCCCACCCCTGAGTCGATTCCTAGTCCTACCAGGAGTACTTGTACCAAATTTGAAGCAAATCGGACAAGTCTAACTACCGGACCAACGTGCCTGAAGTTTATATTGGATTTTTCAACAATTTACATGAAGAAAACTCACTAGCTCGTATTTTCGCCGCTAGGGGACACTGTATACATCGTATTATCACTGTAAGTGAAAATAAGAAAGATATTTTAATTATCTACAACTTAGTCGAAGACTGCTAGTAAATCCGGCTATGTTAAAAGAAGTTATTAAACTTTTAACGAAGTGATGTCTGAGTCAGTTTTGCATGGGGCCTAGCAGTGCATGGTTGTGTATCAGCACTCGAGTCCCGCGAACTATATATTTTTGTGAAATAATGGTTAGATTTAGCCGAATAGTATGTTTACAAGAATTATAGTAAATAATACGAGTTATGTTTTGGTTAGAAAATTTTAGTTCCATCTGTGACCGCATAGAGGGCGCCACTACTAACTTTTCATAGAAGAGAGATAGAGTATCAAGATGTTCAGAAGAAATACTGAAAAATGCCTGTTCTATAACTTTGTAGAAGACACCAAATTTCTATCTCTCTCCGTTGAAAAGTTAGTGTTGGCGCCCTCTATGCGGTAACAGGTGGAACTAAAATTTTCTAATTAAAGCATGACTCGTAATATTTACTATAATTCTTCTGAACATACCATTGAGCTAAACCTAACGATTATTTCACAAAAATGTTTAGTTCGTGTGAATCGAGTACTGATACACAACTATGCGCTATTAGGCCCCATGCAAAACTGACTCAGACATCACTTCGTTAAAAGTTTAATAACTTCTTTTAACAAAGTCGGATTTACTTGCAGTCTTCGACTAAGTTGTAGACAATTCAATTATCCTTCTTATTTTCACTTACAGTGATAATACGATGCATACAGTGCCACCTAGCGGCGAAAATGCGTGCTGATGGGTTTTCTCCATGTAAATTATTGAAAATTCCCATACAAACTTCAGGCCCGTTGGTCCGGTAGTTAGACTTGTCCGATTTGCTTCAAATTTGGTGCAAGTACTCCTGGTGGGACTAGGAATCGACGCAGAGGTGGGCCGATAGGGGCCATTTTTTCCTGTCACCCTACTGTGCACCCAGTGCATTAACGCAAGTGACGGAAGGTTATCGAAAAGTTTCGGGAAAATGAAAATTCCAGTAATGATGATGATTTTCCCAAACGGTTCGTTTTCGTGAGGTTTTTATTTGTTCTTTTGCATTAGGATTAGCGATAATAATTCAAATCAAGAATACTACTGGGAAGTCACCTTTAGAAAAAGTCGATGTCGAAGTAAAATTTGAAACTATGAACGCATGTACTTCAGAGATAGCGTGATATCAGGAGCAGCGATTTCATTTCAACGCTTTTTTTGTGAAAAGGGCGATACTTACAAATGTAAACATAGGGCTTTTTTCTTACATGCGAATGAGGGCTTTGAAACGCAACAAATTAACCTAAAAATTTGTATTCTACGATACTGCTTTCTTAAACTACAGCAAAAAGTATAACAGGCGAAACTGTATTTTTGTTTGTTTATTTAAAGTTTCGCCCTCCACGCTCTATGCAAACAAACAGGGCGATACTTTTTTTGCTAGCAGTTTAGAGGCGAAACTGTCATTTTCGTATTTTTTAGGATTATCAAACTGATATCAGCTGTAAATAGTAACAATGATCTCTATTGAAAAAAGCCGGACGAAATCGGTGGTGTAAAACGGTAGTTATTGTAAAAAAACGTAAGGGCGATACTTCAATGCTGATAGATGGGACCGAAAAAGTAAACAATCGCCAAAGGGGCGATACTATCATTTTGTCAATTTCAATAGCAAAAACAAATTTTAATTTAATAATTTCAAATACTTTATGAAGTTTTGGGTTTCGATCACTGAATCATGCAATCTAGGATGCAAAAAATACAATAGTTCTTAAATAGAAAATAAAACCAAGTCTGGAAATATACACTGTTGATTTTCTTTGAATGGTATCACTGCTAGTATCGCCCTTTTCAAGAAAAAGCGTTGATTTCTTAGTTCTCAGTCGCGTTGGAAATTTGAGTAAAATATAAACTTCAAATCGATTCAAAAAAAAAAAATGTTTTTTTTTGTTTCAGTACAATATATAACCCCTTTAGGAAAATTCAGTTTTCCCACCACAATATAGATATTTTATTAACAGAGCATTAACAATAATTCGTTGGTATGTCTATTTTAAGGGCCATTTTTTCGCTTTCCCATTGATTTGGTTTGAGATTTCTAGCACTGATGTTGTCCTATGCTGATTTGAGCGATTCTCTGAGTCCTGCCACTATCCCATGTAGTATGTGTTATCAAAAACATCGCGAAGCATCAAGTTCTAAATGCTCTCAAACGATATAATATCCGAAGAGTGATAAGAGTTATAAGAAATGTCTCATCACACTGTTAGGTGGATTAAACACGTTTTTAGGTTTCAATTCGAGAAATTCCTATCTTTTATCCATAGCTGGAAATTGAAACTTTGTGACATCTTAGAACTTCACTAAGTCAAGCTTTTGGGTTAATAATATTGTTGATACAGTACGGGGGGGGGGGTGAGTTAGGAGGGGCTCCTGAATTTTTTTACTACGTAACAGGCCGACGTGGGTATCCGGGTACCCACAAAACTGAAATACCAATAACTAAGCTAATTCCCAAACGGTTTTTGATGCTTTTGGATGTATTGGATTCAAAAACTCATCCGCTTTTGGACTTGGTAAAAATGAATAGGGTTACTTCATTCGGTTCCCGGGAATCCGGATTTCCGGAAGCAGGTTCCAGTACTGGGATATTGTATCTCGTGGTTTTGGAACCATTTGGTGATTTGACCCCGAAACGGACATTCCGGAGCAGGTTCCCGTGGGGCCGTGAGTGGCCATTCCATTCCAATTCTTTTTTTTCAAGTTTCCTTTGGGTCCTGTAACAATAAATAACAGACTTCCGAGACAATTTGAAGAGTTTTGATACTCATATTGCTAGGGCATTATTAAAATTTACAAATCATACCCTAGTACTGGAACAATATCCCGGAAAATCCGGATTACCAAGCACCAGATCCATTCATCCGGTTCAATTTTATAAATCAAAAAGTAGACGAGTTCCTGAATCCAAAAAATCTAAAAGTGTCCGAATCGGATAAGGGAAACCATAGTTATGAGCATTTCAATTTGTGGGTACCCGGGTACCCACGTTGGCCTGTTAAAGGTGTTTTTTTTTGTTGGTCACATAACAGTTAATATATTTTTATAGTAAAAAACGAAATAAAATATCCAACGATTGGAACGTTTTCCAGTGCTTGATTTAAATATGCAATCAGTTACATCTAATTGATTTGAAAAAAAGTTATTCGAACTTTTTTTGATAAAGTGATCAATGTTTTCCTTTTTACGGTAGCTATGGAGATACATTTCATTTCGGTCATCAGTATCCGTCATCAACTTAGTGCTAGGACTCGAAAACCTAAACACAGCTTGTGTTCCTGGGCAAACAACGTGTCATGTGTGATGTAGCGCAAGACAAAAAGTTTTGTTTAAGCTGATGAGATTCGTGAAAATGATACCTGGTATGGCTTAGCAAGCCAATGCGATAATTTTTGGGTGGTTGTCCACTCCACTTCGCATTGTTAACAGTTATGTGTCCAACAAAAAAAACACCTTTAACAGGCCAACGAGGGTACCCGGGTACCCACAAATTGAAATCCTCATAACTATGGTTTGCTTTAACCGATTTGGACACTTTTAGATGTTTTGGATTCAGAAACTCGTCCACTTTTTTATTCTGTAAAATAGAACCGGATGAGCGTTCTGGTTTTTGGTAATTCGAATTTTTCGGAGTAGTGTTCCAGTACTAGGGTATGATTTGTAAATTTTAATAATGTCCTAGCAATATGAGTATCAAAAATCTTCAAATTGTCTCGGAAGTCAGTTATTTATTGTTAAGGGACCCTATGAGAATTTAAAAAGTGGAATTGGAATGGAATGGCCACTCATGGCCCCACGCGAACCTGCTCCGGAATGTCCGTTCCTGTCACCAAATGGTTCCAAAACCGCGAGATACAGCCTACTGATGCAATTCCAAGCATTTTGATACCCATATTGCTGGTATTTCATTGAAATTCACAAACAGTATCCCAACACCGGAACAAGCTTCCGGAAATCCGGATTCCCGGGAAGCGAATCAAGTAACCATATTAATTTTCACCAAGTCTAAAAGTGGATGAGTTCCTGAATCCAAAACACTTAAAAGTATAAAAATCGGTTAAAAATTACTTTAGTTATTGACATTTCAGTTTTGTGGGTACCCGGGTACCGACGTCGGCCTGTTACGTAGTAAAAAAAATTAGGAACCCCTCCTCACTCCCCCTCTTACTATATCAACAATATTATTAACCGAAAAGCTTAACTTAGTGAAGTTCTAAGATATCACAAAGTTTCGATTTCCAGCTATGGATAAAACATGAGAATTTCATTAATTGAAACCTAAAAAGGTACCCGGGTACTGCGTCGGACACACAACGGTTAAATCTACTAGGAGTATTCACATTTGTATAGTGACCAGTGACCCAATGTTCAAACAAAAAACAAAATTCACCAATTTTTTCACCAAAAAAATGCTGCAAGACGAAAAAAATTCATAAAAATCGCGTGCCAAGCCATTTTTTGTTAGGGGAAACTTTGACACTGCGACCACTATTCAGGTAATCTTTTGTAATTAGCCCCTATTTACCCTACATGTTACAACTTACCCGAATCCAATGTAGTTGGAAGTAAGTTGTAGTACATTATTAATGTAGCTGAGGATTCGTTTGGGACAGGTATGCCATACCTCGTAAGATGCGTCATACACAGAAAAAAATATTTTGTAATTTTAAGTTTATTTTCATGCACATATTTGGAGAATGAATATAAATCTAAAATTAGGTTCTACCACAAATACACACGACTTGTCGTGCTTTCTTCAACGAATTTTATTATAATTTTAAACGTGAATTGAAAAGTACAGTTTCTTTAAACGAAAAAGCAATGCACTTCAATGTATTTTTACTCGAATACTACTGTAAAAAGAATGACATGTAATATTACACGAATGAAAAAGTAAAATTGTATGCTGTTTGATGCTTCAATTGATTTTAACGTAATTTTCAATCAAATTTATGATTCAATCGTTGTGTGATTACATTCGCATTGATTTACATGTCGTTTAAATTTCATTATTTTTTGGTATGTAAGATGCCTTCCGAAGTTTCGCTTCCTTAGAAGAAATAGTACTGCACAATGGCAGAGAATACGTTCCTAGCTAATTTTTTTCAGATGATATTTAGCAGGACAATGTCCCGTATATAAAACTACCTATTAGGATATGGTGGGGCAAATCCGACCGTTAGGTTAACCCGACCCCCTCTGTTATCGAAAATCGGGAGCACTACGCGAACTAATATCGTGTAGAGCATCGAAAATAATCATAATGGTGGCATGACAGCATTTCATTAGTCTACATTGAGATACTCAAACGACAATAAGTGAGTTTTTGCAACTTTTGATTGGATTTTTGTGCATCATTGACTACGGGATATTACTGATTGTTAAAGTGATTGCATACAAAATGTAACAGAATTTAAATTCTTTGATTCAAGTCCTACAAAGTGCATAGATGAATTTAGTCCAACTTTTTTCATATTTTTTTTAATTGCATCGTAATTAAAAATGACGCGGTGGGGCAAATCCGACCTCTAAATAGAGGGGTAAATCCGACCGCTTCTTTGCTAAGAAAATTTTTATCCATCAAATATATTTTTATAGTTATTATCAGAGTATACAATTTTCGCATTCGTGAACAGAATAAGGCGATATTTCACCTACTTCGACCAGCAATAAAAAAGCAAACATACGATGTAACATTGTTTGCTCTCCAACTTTTCTCGACAAGACAGCATTGGATCTCATCTTTTCGCGGTATAATATGAGATGATATTTTCGCGCCTAATGTAAAACTGCCGAATAACTAATGGTTTCGCCAAAAGTCACAAAAATGAATAGATACAGATCCTTAGAATGAAAATACTGCAATCATGTGGGGAAATAAATTCTATAATGTAATATATTGATGGTTTTTCTTTAAATTAATTTATCACGAGGTTCGAAGCTGCGAAATTATCACGCTTCCATATTGCATTGTCAGCAAGTTCTCGCAATTTCGTGAAAGGTGAAAAGTTGGGTCCGTGCCTACTAAGGATGAAAAAGCTGTGCGATAAACCGCTTGTCGTGAGAATGAACGAATATTTTAACCTCTGGTTATTATTCACTTTTTTACACAATGGTTCATAATTACAAACGAGACACAAAAACGTGATGAATATCGTATTCGTTGAGCAATTGCTCCGATGCAAATGGGAATATCTTTACGTGCTACTGCTCGTGATTTTGACATTCCAATGTTGACATTGAATCCCATTTTCTTCATGTTACAATTCAATAACATAACATTCATTGATTTATCATTGAACAACCATAAAATTTGGGTAATATCTGTACTAAATCAACCAAAAACATAGGCGGTCGGGTTTACCCCACCATTTTTGAAAGACGCTTGTATTTGAAAAATGGTCTCAAGATACAAATAAAATGGTAAATATAGAAAGTCTAACCTTTAATTTGGTATATAAAACGACTTGATTCGATGTAAAGTGAGCATTAGACTGCCCAGAAAAATAATGAATTTTTGAAAACTTAATCGGCCCACCCCTGAGTCGATTCCTAGTCCCACCAGGAGTACTTGTTTTAAATTTGAAGCAAATCGGACAAGTCTAGCTACCGGACCAACGTGCCTGAAGTTTGTATGGGATTTTTCGACAATTTACATGGAGAAAACCCACTATATCGCATTTTTGCCGCTAGATAGCACTGTATGCATCGTATTATCACTGTAAGTGAAATTAAGAAAGATAATTTAATTGTCTACAACTTTGTCGAAGACTACTTGTCAATCCGGCTTTGTTAAAAGAAGTTATTAAACTTTTAACGAAGTGATGTCCAGGGCCTAGCAGTGCATGGTTATGTATCAGTACTCGATTCCCACGTACTATACATTTTTGTGAAATAATCGTTAGATTTAGCTCAATAGTATGTTCGAAAGAATTGTAGCAAATAATACGAGCCATGCTTTTATTGAAAATTTTTAGTTCCAACTGTGGCCGCATAGAGGGCGCCAGCACTAACTTTTCATAGACAAGAGATAGAATATCGAAATGTTCGGTAGAATTATTTTAAAATGCCTGCTCTACAACTTTGTAGAAGACACCTAATATCTATCTCTTTCCGTTGAAAAGTTAGTGCTGGCGCCCTCTATGCGATAAAATGTAGAACAAAAATTTTCTAACCAAAACATGACTCGTATTATTTACTATAACTCTTCTGAACATACTATTGAGCTAAATCTAAGGGTTATTTCACAAAAATGTATAGTACGTGGGAATCGAGTACTGATACATAACCATGCACTGCTAGGCCCCATGGAAAACTGACTCAGACATCACTTCGTTAAAAGTTTAATAACTTCTTTTAACAAAGCCGGATTGACAAGCAGTCATCGACAAAGTTGTAGACAATTAAATTGTCTTTCTTATTTTCACTTACAGTGATAATTCGATGCATACAGTGCCATCTAGCGGCAAAAAGGCGAGTTAATGGGCTTTCTCCATGTAAATTGTCGAAAAATCTCATACAAACTTCAGGCACGTTGGTCCGGTAGCTAGACTTGTCCGAATCGCTTCAAATTTGGAACATGTAATCCTGGTGGGACTAGGAATCGACTCAGGGGTGGGCCGATAGGGGTCATTTTTTCCTGTCACTCTAGTGAGCATTTTACAGCCAAAACCATTTACTAGGTCGGATTTACCCCACCTTACCCTATACGTAAGTCTTTTCGTTTTAGATCCATTAGTTTGTTGGCTCTATCTGGATGTATGAATTTATTAGCTTGTTGAGCCCCTTCTACGTTACGCCAGTCGTTTAGTAGTTGGTCTCTTGCCCAAGCCGAAAGTTCTAGTTTGATGGCACAGGTAGATATACCCAGAAATGGTTCTTGTCCAGGAATTTGATGAACCACGCCTGACTAATTCATCGGCCTCTGCGTTACCATCGTTCCTTTTGGGGTCTGGTACCCAGAATATCATTACTTTATTCCGAGTTGCCAGCTGTTGCAAAGATGTGATGCACTCCCAAACCAGTTTGTACTCGACGACCTTAAGCTAACAGTGCTGCTTGGCTGTCCGAGAAGATTGCGATTTATGCATGTCTGTAGTTTCGTTTCCTACAGACCTCCGAGCAACTGTATATTGTATATACCTCTGCCTGGAAAACTGTGGGCCACTTTCCCATTGATATCGGTTCTTTAATTCTTGGTCCGTAGACTCCCGAGCCAGTCAGCTCACGAATTTTAGAACCATCCGTATAGAATCATATTGTACCTTGAGGTACCACATCTGACGATCCACTATGTGGACCTCATGCGAGATATCGAAGTTCGGTTTAGCATCCATTTTATATTGAACTGTAGTCAAGACAGGGTTTAGTTTGAGTTCCTTTATTATACTCAGGTAACCATTTAAATCCCCATCGAATAGTGGTTTACCGTTTAGCACTCTCAGAGAGCAAAGTCTCGCCTCCTCCGTAACATATTTGTGTAATAAAGGTAGATGAAGCATGGCTTCCATGGCTGTAGTGGGTGTTGACTTCATAGCGCCTGTGATAGAGAGGCAGGCTAGCCTCTGAACTTTAGTTAGTTTAACTTGAACGGTCTTTTGCTTAACTTTGGGCCACCACACAATGGAGAAATAAGTTAATCATGATCTGACGATGGTCGTGTAGGACCATTAAGCCAGCCTCGGTTTGAAACCACAAGTTTTCCCGAAGAGTTTACTGCACACCCACAGTGCTGTTGTTGCTTTATTAACGGCGTATGTCAGGTGCGAGTTCCAATTCAGTTTTTTGTCTAGGATAACACCTAGGCGTTTCGCTTTTTTCCAGGGCCTTGTGGATTGACGTATTATCAGAAACACCCTCGAAGTAAAGAAAAGCGCAAATTGCTATTTCCTAGAAATCGAAGGTTTTCTCAATAAATGTCACCAAGGCATATAGGGCTGTTTCCGTAGATTTGCCCTTTTGATATGAAAACTGGTACTTGTTTAGCGAAACTTTTGATAAGTGCTCCTTTCGAATATAGTGGTCCAGCAGTTTTCCATCAGTTTTAGAAGTGTTGATGTCAAATTAATAGGTCTAAAGGCTTTGGGTAGTTTCAAGTCTATTTTATCTGTTTTTGGAATAAATATTACCCTAACTTCTCTCCAGCATATAGGTGTGTGCCCAAGCATAAGATTGGATCTCAGGATATTTAGTAGATCAGAAATTATGTCTGTCGATTTTTGTAGAAATATTGGAAGAATGTTATTAGGGCCATGGGATTTGTAGGGTTCGAAGGTGTTTAATTAGAGATGGTGTAAAAATATGACAGGCCAGTTTCTGTGATGCCTCACAAGTCCTGTTAGGACGGAGTCCATCACAATCCTCACCTGTCGAATTCTCGTTTTTCGCAACCGATCCAGGAAAGTGAGTGTTCATTAGAACATCCAATGTTTCACTATTGCTTAATGTGAGAGAACCATCGCATTTTTTCACTTGCCCTAGGTCATAGGCTTTTTGAAGGCGAACTGCCTCTGGAATGTTTCCAGTGTTTGCACAATACTCGCGCATTGATAGTTTTTAGCCTTTATCAACTCAGCGTTGAATTGGTAAGAACGGTCCTGTGTTTGACCAGTAATCTTCGCTTTATTGAATAGGCGCCTAGCTTCTTTTCAAAGTGTTACTAGATTTTCGTACTAGGCAACTGTCATTATAGGCGGTTATGACCCTATTTAGTAGGACGTTTGCCGCATTATCCAGATATGTTGTAGATTGGATCTTATTTACCGTTCATTTCGACTGTTCCAGGGGTCAGCGGAAAACACATTTTTGCACTGTGGGATTATTGGCTTCCATGGCGAACATTATGTGTCTATGATCCTGTGAACCTCCGGGTAAGGACGCTTGTGGCACCTTTTGCATGGTGAAGATTCACTTGAATGCAGCGAATGCTGCTCATTTTTTCGGTGGTTCTGTGCCGTCGATTTTTGGGGCCAATGCTTCGTCCCTTTTATTGTGCCGACGACTAGTCGCAGGCGGTGTGCTGTTCAATGTTCCAGTGGCCTTTTTTGGCACAGTATTTGCTTCGGCTCTTGCAGTTAGCGCACCTTCGCCTTTAGGAAGGTTTTCGATCCTCTTCTTGCGTATTAGTTCGTGAGCCGCATAGTTTTCGTGTACAGCTCGTAAGCCGGGCTGCCACCGAAGTACTAGTTACCGTTGCTGCAGGCTTGCTATGATCAGAAGTCCGTCGTGAGGTGTTCCGTGTTGGGTCACTTCCACGTTTGTCGAAGACCGGAGCAGCCTTCAACTGGCGTATTCTAGCCTCTCCGAATACGTAGTTCAGTTGGTTGGTTAAACTTGGGTCTTGTTATGCTTGAGCTCTGATCAATAACGCTATCGATCAGCGCGCATCGAGTAGCATTGGCTGAGGGTATTCGCAGGGTATCCAACCTGAATGATGGCCATCCAGTACGACTTGGCCATTTCGTTGAAGGTTGGGCGCTGCTCTGTTTTTAGTGTCTGTCTGGGATCCTAACCCTTGATCTTTTTCGGTTGCTGTTCCTTCCTGCATCCGTTATTGTCCGGTGACTTCATGTCCGTCGAACGCTGTCGCTTGGATGGTGCCATCTCTATTGGGATTTTTACCAACTCTAGCGCTTCAGCGGATTTGTGGCCGTTTCTCAGCAGCCACCCATAGCGTTTCTTCGCCGCTCGGCTTAAGTGACGAGTTCTTCCTGTTCCTCTTGTTTTATTCTTGGAGCCCTCCGACCCACCGGTTGCTCCGTTGGACTGGTCTGTCCCTGGTCACTGTCCGATCCTCGTCTCTATCTGGAGAGTTGATAACGGACGAAGTGTAGGACACAGCATCCTCCAATGAGCCGCTATTCAGGAATCAGGAAGGAATCAGAATATATTGGCTCAAATGGCACGTTCCCCGTACATAGTCGGGGATTTGTGCCTCTAAGCTCTCCAAGATTACTTTCCGCGCAATCCTTCTCCTCTTCCCCTTCCATCGCCGCAATGTTTACAGTGTTCTTAGTGTTTTCAGTTTTGTTCCCACGAATAGCTAGGGAAACCAAATCAACCCTGTCAGAACCCGCACTCTTAGGAAAAATGAAAATCACATTTGACGTAAACAACGTAGGGACGTATTTCTCATGTCTGGTAATAGGATTTTACATGTTATGATATGTAAAATTAAATATTGTGACTCTTTTGATGTAAAACTCAGTCTAAATAACCTAGGAAAAGCCAAACAACTCACAGTTTTACATGTAATTAAAGGTAAATTTATGTGAATTGGGACGCTCCTTTCATGTGCATCTGGCAAGACGTAAAGTTACAAGTATTTTTTTTTTGCTGTGCGGCCAAACATACACAGGCTCCGTGCGCGGCTTGGTATTTGTCAACACTTTGGTTCCCAGTCCTAGTTTTACGTAGGGTTGGGGTTTAAAGTGTTGATGCCCCCGCCATTCATCCCTCGGGTTCCTACGGGTCGCGACACACCTTTGATTGGGGCATAAAATTAACGGTACAAGTTTTGAGGCCCTTCTGTTGGCTAATAGCACCCAGCCGACGCTGGTCCAACGACCAAATCTCATCGATAGAGTCACATGAAGGCATGAGATAGGAAACTTGTGAATACGATGTTATCTCACCATTTGACGGCGCAGTTGTGGTTTGTTGCCCCTTACGACATGGTGAACAGAAACCCAGTGGGTCAATTCTTTGCTGAAATACTGCGAGAGATTTCAGCCACCACCAGATACCACACGGCTGAAAAAGTTTGAGGTTATATTTTATTATCTGAAAGTTTGAAAAAGGATCGGTCCACCAGGAGATTTTCTACAGCGTTTTTTACATGATGCAATTTGATGTGGGGCATCTTTTATGCTTTGCAAATGAGACGATATTCGGTTAACTTATAAAAACGGCGTTGCTGAAATCGTGCGATCAATTAATTACGCTTAAATTGTTAAATTTAGGTCAATGACGCTTTCATAAGAATTCGTAGACGCTGTTGTCATTTTAGTAATTGCTCTCCCTATAAGTTAGGTTTACCAGTTTTCTTACTATTAAATATACCAAGACTATGTCTTTTGGAAAATTGTAGTGCATACTTTTGTCAAAAACCTCGCTGAAAAATCAAAGCCTTCATATTTAATACCGTCAACGGTATTGCTTGTTGTTTGCGGATGACTCGTTATAAGACAAATATTTTATTTAACTTTTTAAAATCCCCTGACGACTTCAGTTTGTTCCATGAAAAGATAAGTATTAACGAAATGAGCACCTTTCAATATTACAACATTGACTTATCTTGAGTATTTTCGAAGAAATTCAACAATTTTTCAAAAAATCTTTGCTCAAATAATGATTAATTGATTACTTTTAATGCCCGGATTAACGGTGATAGTGTCTTCGGAATACTTAGGAAAAATATCATTTAATGTCATTTAGGTATATCACGTAGTATCCAATGTGGTATTACCCTTTTATATCCTCCATAGCCACGTGAAGATATTGTATAGCCCCGACCATTCCACGAACAAGTAGCAAATAATAAACAGACAGAAAAGAATTGAATTCCACCAGGTTACGCAAGGGGTTTTCATACACGAACTGTCGCATACAGAACAATGATCAACCGAAGCGTAACTGCATTTATTTCGTTGCACTGCCTTGATATATTGCTGATTCCCATTGCCCTCAGCACAACGAAAAAAAAAGAGCTGCCGTACCATTCCCGGATGGGACACACTTGCCTTGGCTAATAACAGCGACCCAGCTATCGATCCAAATTTGCATACGATCGTGACCTTCGTCGCCTCTCCCAGTAGGTGTCGGCAACCGACTAGTAAATTCACTGCACTCAGTCCTCTTTTTTCAGACGATTGTGTCCGTGAGTTTGTGAGCATATGCCATAAAATTGAAATGGTAATTTACAGTTTTTCTTCTACAATTAAAATCAAACTACAAACCTCCGAGAAGGAAGGTTCACGAGCACACTTCTTTAATTAAGTCATTTCGTTCCGCCACTGCCCTCTTGGGTTTGCAACGTGGTAGAAGCGTGCAATCGATTAATTGCCGAAAATCTTTTGGTATGACATCCACTCGAGCAGAAGGACTTTAACCTGCGACGCAACGTATCGAACTTTTTACGATAATCGTGAAAGACAAAAATTACAAATTATTATATTACTTTCGTTTTATTGCTACTTTTAAAAGAGATGTGCGATCGACGCCGTCCTACGAATGCACTGGATTCGGGTCGGCCAACCAACGAAGCCGATGACCGTTCGAACTACGCCGGGAATGGTTTACGATCTTCGGCGGTCAATGGTCTTACGTAATCTTTGTCTCTCTCTCGCCCAGACTCAATCCTCGGATGAGTGGTTAATAAATGGTATCAGAATTTAATTAACGGCGGTCTCCTCCCTGGTGGTGAATTGCTGACCCAGCTTCGGGTGGGAAGCGTGCCTTTCGAATCCTGCGTTTAAATATGTTTGCAACATATAAAATCTTCTATCGGGGGAATGGGACGGATATTCGGGACCTCCAGGACGCCAGCGACCATCACACCAAGGTGGTATTTCATATAATCGCGCACTTTTCGGCTTATGCAGCAGCATCAGCAGTCGCTAAAGTTGGTTGGCAGGCAATCATCTGCGGTAGGTTACTGAGGGCAATTTTTGTTTGAAATCGTTTCCACTTTTTCTCGTGTTTTCTTTTCTTCACATCATTAATGTGGGACCAGTAGATCGCATCTTATCGATTTTACGACAAAATTCGATTCGATTCATTCGCAGTGCGGATAATACATCGCAGAATGTGTTGTATTTCAATAAAACGGTCTCAATATATCTAATAACAAAAACAGTTCCACTAAAAGATCAAGCAATTGGTTCTCTTGATCGACTGCTTTACGTAAGTGTAAACATTCGCTGGCACCCTGGTTTGCATCACTACAGTCCCTGGTCACATTATTGTACTTGGACTAAAAACTAGGAGTGGGTAATGTCCGGGACGTAACCGCGGTGTTGACGTAGGACTAAACTTGGGCATATCATATGACATTCATGGATAATTTGAGCCAATGCACTTTTTGAATGAATGTTTACTGGAAATTTCATGTCGAATGAGATTGCCACATTCACTGATTTTCTAGGACTTGCAAAAACCTTCGGGTTTGTAGATTAATTTGATAAACATTTGCTTATATGAATCACTGGTAAATGTACACAAGAATTGACAGGCGCAAACTTATTAAATGGAACTTTCTAATTCAATTCTTTCTCCATTATGTTTTCATCCTAAAAAGAACGGTTTGTAGATAACTATGTTTGGTGATACCAGACGAGAATCCTTGCTAACGATTCGAACCTTGCCCGAATTCGCTTCTGCTGCGTACATACACGAACATTCCCCTTTCGCAGCTCACATCGAATGAGCATTGTATATCGGAATGCGATCTCTTTTATAAACTTCTTAGTGCAGATGGTAGTCCATCCCTTTGTGCGACAAATGAAAATATTTTCATCATTCGTTTTGGCGTGGCATTCGCTTAGTAGCAGGGTTGCCACATTCACTAAATTAGTAATTCCTTGAGTAGGAGAAAAGTTATTAGAGTTCAAAGTGTACGTAACGCATCCGTTTTGAAAATTTTGAAATGACACCCAGTATAGTAAAGAAAGACGTAAGTCCTACGTCAAAAATTGAACTATCACTTTTTATTTATCGTTTTATTGTGGCAGTTCTCAACAGAAATCTTATTTTCCTACTCAAGGAACAATTTTATGTAACATATACAAAAACATAAAATAAGCTAATAAAAATCAAACACAGTGTGTCAGATCGAATAAAATACATATTATAAAGTAATTAAATGACAATTAAGCTTCGGAAATGTTCAAAGGAAGCTCTTTGTTGATGTGTTAACATTTATAAATCAAATTGTGTGACTTTATTTGATGTGTGACAAAAACATCATATATCGCTAACCAAAAACAGTTTGTTTTGCTAGTTTGATCTATATCTTTGGTTCAACTAAATCTCTCAAGTAATAAACGTGTATTGTAGTTAAAATGACGAAAAATTATTTTTCTGTCAGCTTAAGTATAATATTATTGCCAGAGAATGTAATATGTGACAATGAAATTAAACATGATAATGATGAAAGCGACAAGAGCCTAAAATTTTATCATATTTTAATATATGATATGGTCGTGAAGGGGTTATTTGGAAGCGATAATGTTCGAACTGATTAACATCGGAGTACGCCAGAAATGAATGCCCATGCTTCGTTTCTCTCCAATGAATATATGTTTCTTTTCATTTTGTCTAACTATAACAATAAACAAAGTAATTTGAAAAAATGATAGGTTAAAAAAACTAAAATTTCAAGATTTACCAAAGTTGCATGATTATTTGATATCAGTTTATTGAAGTCGTGGTAATGGAAAACAGATTGGTCTTTGGCAAGCAGTGCTAGAAAAGCTTATTTAAATGTAGTTTGGTTTCGATTTTCGAAACAATCTCATCCGTAAACGGAACCGTCTTGGCAAGTAGTTGGAAGTTACTTGTGTGATCGCCCAAACAAATGGATGGTCCCTTTTGATGGCTCTAGCAACAAGCACATTCGGCTAGCTTCAAAGCACAGTCAGAAAAAAAACCGACTCGCGAGTGGTGGAGTAGTTCGGTCGGTGTTAAGGACGATCAGACAATGCATTAGATTCCGTCAACGTCAACGGAACGTTACCGTTCCGTCTGGATAAGTTAAATACGTTTCTCTTCTGCCCATTCACACGTGCCGTACGTCAAAACGTTCCGGGCCGTTGATATTGTGTATAAATGTCTCCATTTACTTACTTACCTTACCGTTCAGGCTAGAGCCTTATCTCTTACTGTATGCAGAAGCCGTCTCCACTCCACTCGGTACATTGCTGCTTGTCGCCAGTCTTCGAAGGGTCCGCAGGTCGTCCTCTATCTGGTCGATCTACCGTGCTCGCTATGCGCTCCGTCTTCTTGTTCCAGTAGAGTCGCCCTCAAGAACCATCTTCACCGGGTTGTCGTCCGACATTCTTACGACGTGTCCAGCCCCACCGCAAACGTCCTATTTTTGCGGTATGCGCGATGGATGGTTCTTCCAGCAGCTGATGCAACTCATGGTTCATTCGCCTGCGCCACGTTCCGTCTTCCATCTGCACACCACCATAGATGGTACGCAACACCGTTCGAAAAGGGCGCGTTGGTCCTCCATGAGCATAGCCCAGTTCTCGTGACCGTAGAGGACCACCGGTCTAATCAGCGTCTTGTAGATAATCAACTTCGTGCGGCGGCGAATTTTGTTCAACCGGAGCGTCCTCCGGAGTCCAAAGTAGGCACGATTTCCTGCCAAGATCCGTCTCTGAATTTCTCTGCCGGTATAATGACAATGGTCGGCGGTTACCAGTGAGACCAAATACACGAATTCGTCGACCAACTCGATTTCGTCACCGTCAATCCGAACTCGTGATGGGAGGTTCACATTGTCATCTCTAGAATCTCTTCCTCTCATGTATTTTGTCCTCGAAACGTTGATGGCAAGTCCAATCCTGCTGGTTTCAGCTTTCAGTCTGATGTACGTTTCCGACATCGCCTCAAAGTTTCGTGCCATTATGTCAATGTCGTCGGCGAAGCCAAGAAGCTGGACGGACTTCTTGAAGATCGTGCCACTCGTGTCTATACCCGCTCTCCTTATTACACCTTCTAACGCAACGTTGAACAGCAGGCACGATAGACCGTCACCCTGCCGTAACTCTCTTCGAGATTCAAAGGGACTCGAGAGTGTCACTGATACTCGAACAGCGCACATCACCCGATCCATCGTCGCTTTGACTAATCGTGTTAGCTTATCCGGAAAACCGTGCTCGTGCAGTATCGGCCATAGCTGATCTCGATCGATAGTGTCATACGCCGATTTGAAATCGATGAATAAATGATGTGTGGGTACTTTGTATTCGCGGCACTTCTGCAGAACCTAACGAATCGCGAATATTTGGTCCGTGGTGGCGCGGGAACCCATGAATCCCGCTTGGTGCCCCACGAACTCCCTTGCAAATTGTGACAATCGGCGGCAAAGAATTTGGGAGAGGACCTTGTAGCAGTGTGATCGCGCGGTAGTTGCAGCAATCCAACTTGTCACCCTGTTTGTAGATTGGGAAAACGACACCCTCCATCCACTCCTCCGGAAGAATCTCCTCCTCCCAAATTTTGGCAATTACCCAGTGCAGCGCTCTAGCCAGTGTTTTACCACCGTATTTTAATAGCTCGCTCGGTAGTTGATCTATACCGACAGCATTGTTGTTTTTCAGCGGACCGATCTCCTCCTTGACTTCTTGAAGATCAGGGGCCGGCAGCCAACCGTCTTCTGCGCGTGCTCCAAGATCCGTTGCCATACCGCCTTCGTCCTCTGCTGCTTCACCGTTGAGGTGCTACTCATAGTACTGTTTCCATCTCTCAATCACCTCACACTCATTGGTAAGAAGGTTGCCGTCTAAGTCCCTGCACATATCAGCTTGTGGAACGTAGCCTTTGTATGAACTGTTCAGCTTCTCGTAGAACTTCCGTGTGTCGTTTACGCGGTACAGTTGTTCCATCGCTTCGCGATCTCGTTCCTCCTGTTGGCGCTTCTTTCTCCAGAGGACCGAGGTTTCCGTGCTTGTTTGTATCACTCCACATTCTGTCTCGTTCCGTGCCGCAGCATCCTCGCCCGTGCTGCATTGTTCTCCTCTATTAACTGCGTACATTCGTCATCGAACCAGTCGTTTTATCGATTCGGAATCGCTGTACCTAGTGCCGTGCCGCTAGCAGTACTTCCTATGGAGGAAAGGATCTCCCTCCAGCCTCCATTTAACTGCAAGTAACTAATATTGACGTTCCGTACCGGTGACGGAAGTCTGATGTATTGTTCGAATCGTACTTTAAATTGAAGTTTCTTTTCTACCACGGACGTCAACAGCAAGGTAGCGACTGCACGAAACATGAACAGTCCTTCCCGACATGTACGGGAGGCAAGACCTACGGTATCCGAACAAAGGGTCCGGATCCAGATACTTGTTTGGATCTAATCACCAAGTCCTGCTAGAAATGATCGAGTTTCAATTTCTTCGAACTCTAACCCAAGAGTTTGAAAATAGAAAAACCCACACCCGACCCGAGCCCGAAATTATAAAATTTGAAAAACCCGAACCTGACCCAAGCCCGAACATTTTAAAATTGAAAAAGCCGAACCCGAGAACAAAAAATAAAATTTATAGTTTTAGAAACCCGATCCGAACCTGACTGACCGAACTGACGGAGTATCAGCCAAAACTCCCGAAGATTTTTAATTTTAGGCAGTCGAGGTGGATCCTAGGATCATCCAAGAATTATAGAATCACTCGAACCTGAAGTAGCACCATTCGCGTCAAGTTATATCTGCTGGTTCCTGCAAAAGTAGTTTTGTATAATTTATTACATTTACTTGATTAAATTATGGAAATAGGCCATTCGTATTCGATAGTTTACACGACGTCACCCGCGTTACTAGTCGACATCTTTAATGGAGTTCTCGGAATGACTCCAAACTTCTACGAATTTGCTAATGGCTTGAACAGAACACACAGTATGTTTACGATCTATTCCTTAAGATCGTGAAAATTCGTGTATTTTCCATGAAGGAATCCGGATCATGCAACGGGATAATATGGAGGAAAGTGCTTGTTTCATATATCACCCCTGCTTTGATAGTGGCACTAGTATACCATCACCATATGAGTGCCATCGTTGTTCATGATAAGTAAGATGGTATACTAGCGCCACTATCAAATCAGTGGTACATATATGAAACAAGCACTTTCTGCCAGATTGTCCCAGGGCTGGGCTGTTCCGGATTCCTTCATGAAAATTCATGAAATTCCATTCGATCGCAAAAGTACTGTGCGTTCTGTTCAAGTCATTAGCGGATTTATAGAAGTTTTAAGTAAAAAGTGTATTTTGATCCGTATGTCATGAATGCCATCAGTGCATCTAGCGCCAGTATTACATAATTAAAATTTATCTCGGTAGAGATTCAACGTGTCCTCCGTTTGCGTGTTTGGTAATCCTAGCTAAACCAAGGACAGCCAGAAAGCTGGCGGTAAGGTTTCTGTTGGAGGACTCGGTTCCTGGGGAGATGTTGATTTAAATCCGAAGGTTTTTGTCACTTATAACATAGATTTATTTTATATTATATTTAATTTTATTTAAAATGGAATCTACTATGTTTTCTGTTTAAGTCTGATGGAACAAAGACAGTCTCTAGAAAATAAATTTTGGGATAAAACTGCTTCAATTATCTGCTTTCAAACTAATAAATAAGGCGATGTGTAGGAATGGAAAGCATTCACTGGCACCCTGGTTTTCATCAATACAGTCCCGGGGCATATTATTGTACTTGGACTAAGAAATTGAACTTTTTATTTATCGTTTTATTGTGTAAGTTCTCAACAGAAATCTTATTTTCCGACCCAAGGAAATATTTTCTGTAACATAAACAAAAACCTAAATTAAACTAATAAAAATCAAACATAATGTGATTGTCAGATCGAATAAAATACATATTATATAGGCGATGTGCCTTTTTCAAATGTTGCTCAATTTGTTCTACCATGATGCCACCAAAGTACCACCAAATTTGCGAGTTCAATATATGGGTCAATTTGTCCCCGGGCTGCAACGGCCTTTGTAGTCAATGGTTTAAAAGCATCTCGTGAATCGCAACTATGCTAATAATATACAAATCGTGCTGCATTTAAATTTAATTATCGTTTTAATTCACATTTCTGTTCAAAATATACATAGTTAAATCTTAATGTACAATTTTAATTCAATATGTATCAAAAGTATTGCTATTCAGAGCACTCGCGACACTTTTGAAAACTTTCGAATGCTTGCGACTAGACCTGTGCGCCGCCGCCGGTAATTTTTAACGTACGCCGACGCCGAACGGTAGATCGCCGGCGCGCCGCCGATGCATTTTTCCCGCGCCGACAATTCGCGAACTCTAAAATTGTTGGCTCATAATTTTATCCACAAATCTAGGAACATTGTCTATGAACCGAATATACGACGTTAACTGATTCATGATTTATCACATATTGATCATTATTTGGTATTAGTGGTTGTCAATTGGATAACAAAATTAAATTAATTTTGATATTTTCTCGAAAAGCATTACACGACACTCGTTATATAATTCAAAGATCCATTCTTGCTTCGTCAACTGGTTGTGAGCATATAAGTTTCAATTCACCATTCGTGTGCGTGAAATGGTCCACAAATAAAAAAACTTCCACTTTCAAGATATATGTGCCTGAAATTTACGATTATGTGCCTGATCCTAATCTTTTCACGTAATCAATTTCACTGGAACGCAGTGTATTATTCATTGATTTTTTAACTGATTCTTAATTCCTAATATGCTACACACGATACACCAGTCGAGCTCGTGAAACTTCATGATGTAATTCATTAAGTAATTAATTTTCCACATAATCTTATTATACTTACGTAAATAATTACAAGGAACTCAGACTATTATTCATGGGCTATTCGCTCTGCTTTTTGACTTTGAAATTTATATGTGAGCTATTGTGTACAACTACTAGCAACCAGTCTCATAGGCACGAGCATTAGATACAAAGACATTACTAGGACCTGTAACCCTGTTATTCCTTTGTTAAAATTCAGAGAAATGTTCGGAATTAAATGAAACTGCACTGAGCAAAATACATTACCTAGCCACAATTGGGTCATTAAATGAAAAAAAAATCGTTTTTGCCTTTCTCAATAGAAAGGTATTGCAATTGCTCGGAAAACCGACTTTTTAACGGAGGCCCGGAGGGCCGAGTGACATATACCATTCGATTCAGTTCGTCGAGTTCGGCAAATGTCTATGTGTGTGTATGTATGTGTGTATGTATGTATGTATGTGTGTGTATGTGCGTATGTGTGTATGTGACCAAAAATGTCACTCATTTTTCTCAGAGATGGCTGAACCGATTTTGACAAACTTAGTCTCAAATGAAAGGTGCAACGTTCCCAAAGGCTGTTATTGAATTTCTAATGTATCCGACTTCCGGTTCCGGAATTACAGGGTGATGAGTACGAACACGCAGAAAATGTCGATTTTAATAAATTCTGCAATGAATGTATAAAAGTGAAAAAATTTCCAAAATATGACCACAACTGCTTCGATTTGTAGCATTAGGTCACTAACATCCATTCAAAGTCTTTTTGGCCACATTGGCCACCATCATCGGTTCCGGAAGCCCCGGCGGAAGTATCTAAATTCAGAATAACAGTCACATCGGTTTCTCGGAGATGGCTAGACCGATTCGACTAAACTTGGCCTCAAATGAAAGGTATTGCGTCCCCGTAAATGGCTATTTAATTTCATCCCGATCCGACTTCCGGTTCCGGAGGTACAGGTTGTGGCGTGCGATCACATAGCAAATTGTGATTCAAACCGATACTCCGATGAAAGCAGAAAAGGTAAAAATTTCGCTAAAATGTCTCTCAAACAACTTAAATTTGCTGTTCTAGGTCACCGACGGCCAACCAAACTTTCGTTGACTACATTGACCACCATAGACGGTTCCGGAAGTGCCCAGGAAAAGCGGCCATCTTTCAAAATTTACGAACTCGCATCAGTTTCACGAAAATGGTTGGACCGATTTTCACACAACTTAGTCCCAAATGATAGCTATAATATCCCCACAGATGTCTATAAAATTTCGTACGGATCGCTTATATGGGTCCGGAAATATAGACTAAATCGTCCGGTCACATATGAAATTCCCATATAAGTCGGAACTCAAATTTTTTTTTCAAAGGGAGACCCCATGAAATTTCAGAAATCGAATTCGTATTTTTGATGCCAAACATCTTTAAAATGCATGAAACGTCGAGATTATATGTTATCTCGAAAAAATTTTATTTATGAAAATCGACTTTTTGGGACTTTGCCGATTTCGCACCTTTTTTCAGTTCAATATTAGCGTGGCTGTTTTTTCTTTTACAAAATTTTAGCACTCGAATAATGATTTATTTTCCTGTATATAGTTGTTATGTGATGTATAATAATAAAATGTAATATATGCATTTAAAAGTTTTTAATGAATATAAACATCGCACACATTCTCGTGATTCATGATTGAGAAAGGCACAATTGCACCGCTAGATCGATGTAAGTAATAGGTTTTATTACTTACATCGATAAAGCTGATTTTCGTGATTGCAACAATGTTTTTTCCAGCTCAGGAAACGTGAAAATAATATTAAAATTTAAAATAAAGAAATATGTTGACAGTCTGGATTTCACACTATAGAAGGATTTGACATATCGAATTTCACGAAAAATGATGCCCTGTCAGAAAAAAATTTTGAAATAATTTTATATTATGTATATTGGACCTAAAATTTATCGAATGGAACGGAAAACTATATATATATATATATATATATATATATATATATATATATATATATATATATATATATATATATATATATATATATATATATATATATATATATATATATATATATATATAGCTTAATGACCCAATTCATGCCCGTGAAATAATTTAGAAAACTATAAGACACGTGACTCTGTGTAAAAAATCCAACGGTAAGCTCAAGACTAAAATATCACGATAACACGACGAGAATTTACGAAAATCGTTGCACGTCGTTCAATTCTTGACTGTTTTAGTCAATAAAGTTAATACAAATCAATGTTTCATCGAGTTGTGAATTAGAATCATAAAAATATTAAACATATTCAGACACAACCACCTACTAAACATTTGAGTATAATGTCATCTTTTTTTGCGTGAACTAGTTTTGTGAAAACACAAAAATTATTTTCAATACGAGGTTTATTTATAATTGATTGAATCGTGACCTATTTAAAAAAAATCTCGAAGAATAGTTGAGCAAAGTGATCTTGACTTTTCGCGACGCTGGTGCACAGATGTGGCGATGCAGAGGGTATGATTTCTAGTCTCATAAATTATCATATTGTGATCTAGCCCCACTCAAGAAAGATTTTCAGTGTCAGTTGCACTAGCCCGGTATCACAGGCAAATAAGACGTAACACGAGATGAATTTTCATCACTCGTAGAAAAAAACGGTCGATTTCAATTACAAATCGGTGGCGTTAGTGAAGAGATTTTGACACAGAGCTAAATGCGTTACTTAGTTTCCGCACCCACCCGAAAACGTTACGGTCTTTTTAATCTCATGCAAACCAAAACAAACAATATGCGCCGGAAATGTGAAATTTCTTCTTGTCGAAGTGCCCAAAGTGGGAGTTGTTCACAACCATTTCTTAAGTTACAACACGATGGCGATCGCACATAACAGAATGTTAGTAATTTAATTAATTCGGTGTATCGAATGTATGGAATGGATAAGAATTCGTTGGTCCCCGGAACTGCTGGAGAAATTGGCGGGGTGCAGGTGCTACGAAAACTAGAGATACGCTCAGACCATTTTCAATCAGATTTGTTTAGTGATCAGTTTCAACCTAACAGGAGCTAACACGTCAAGTCGTGGAATGATTATGATTGATAGTAACTGTATATTTAGGTTTCGTCAGGGTGTAGATCTGTATGATTCCAGCACATCTAGCATACTTTGCACTCAAGATAGAAGCAGATCGTACGTTGTAAGAAAATGTAGTGCCAGGGAATCGTATTCCTTATCGTCGAGGCGATTTTGTACTTACAAGTAAAAGTTAACACCAGCCTGGAAAATGAAGTAATGGGTCTACCTTGAAAGGTGTCCTTACACGATCATTAAAAGTGACATTTCTGCACAGTAATGCCAATAATAACGCCTCGTTTTAGGGTACCTGGTATCTGCAGGATTCTAAAAGAGCGACGGTAAACAACCCAGGGACAACTTGACAGATAGTGCTTTTTTCATATATGCACCTCCGATTTGATGGTGGCGCTAGTATGCCTTCTCTGTATGAGTATCACGAACAACAAAACGAAAAAGTTTCAAGAGAAAAGCGTGTTTCGTTACGTGTGTTATGAACGCCGTCAATGCGGCTAGAACAACATTTAGAAAAAGCTTATTCCAAAATATAAATAAAGAAAACTATTATTAGAGAATAAATCTATCCCTAACTGAAAACCGTCAGCAAAGTTACATGAATCTTATTATATATTTAGCTGGAAGTCGTTGTTTTTAACAACCGGCTCTCTTCTTTCCTAAACATGTTTTGGTTTTCTTGTTGTGTGAAGTTTGAAATCGTTAAATCATTGGTGCTTTTCATCTCGAGAAATGTAAATGAAAAACATTTTGGCCAATAAAAGTACATCACCACCAAGCTTAACAATTCGTTTTGAATAGAATTTGTGTTTTTATCAGAATCCTAGCAGCAAAAACAAATGGTAGAAATGCTTAAATTGATTATTTTCCACAGATATGGAAAATAATAAATGGGATGCGCCTTTTTCAAATTTCGCTCCATTCGAGCCGCCATGACATCAACAAATCACCCCAAAATTTGCTTATGAATTCAATATATGGGAGCTGTCAATTGTCCCCGGGCTTACGGTAAAGATGACTAAATAGAAACAAAAAACAATGAAACGACAACAATTAATTTCCTCAAACAAAACAAAAACTGTTTTACCGTTGCTTAATTTCCCTAATATAGAACAATAAATAATTATTATGAGTCATTGACACAGCCGTTACTCTGCATTCTTCAAATTTGTCCATTGCAATCATTATTTCATGCGAAGTCGTAGTATGCGACATCGACAATTTTTCTATTTCGTTCTTCAAATTTTACAACTGCAAAAATAGTTCCACCTTTCATTTATTATCTTGCATTTGGCAAGCAGGGTGGGCACTATTGGAGCTTCAGTTGAAAAAAAAATTGATATGGTTGCGAGAATTACATTTTGTGCAATGTGTTCAACAGATGTCGCTAGTACATTGTGGGCGATAATTTTTTTTAGATTTTCTTTAATCTGTAACGTTTGTTTGTATGTGCTGTGAAGTCTGTTACAATAGAAACCGAAAATTTGGGAAAGGAATTGTACTGTCAAGAATTTTTGTTTAGTTACTTAGTTACGCCGACGATTAAAAATGCATCGGCGCACACCTCTACTTGCGACTGTTGAAACGATCAATCTGGACCGGATCAGCAGATAGTTTCGTATTGTCACCACTTTGATTTACTGTACCTAAGCTTTAGAGTTGAACCAATATTTTCCGACAAATTTTCTTTGACTTGGTTTATTAATGATTGTCATGAAAAGTAAATCGTATAGAGATTTTAGATGTGAAACACTTACAGTTTGCGAATCTGAAGAGAAGAAATAGTAGCATAATTAACTGTTTCTAACGGATGTTTTTGAACAAATTATGCTTATTCTTAATATATATGTGCAATTCGAGATGAAAAATTACGCTTCGGGGTCCAATTTAGAGATGAAGTAAATGATGTATTTTCTGATATCGCTTTTGCCGTTGTCATAAATAGAGCTATATAATCAGTTCCAATGTTAAAGTTAAATATTAAATTCGTAATTGGTAACATCAGTTCCTCGATTACACGCAGCCAGAGTATGGGGCCTGCACAAAGTCGTCTACCTTTTCCAGGTTCTAGGAATTCCGTATTTAGCCTCGGTCACAACTACATAGATCCTTCAGTCTATTGCACGTGAGACTTCAGCTAACTAGATGGATCTCCACGTTTAACTACTATAACTTTGTTTCTACACGCGAGACATTAAAATAAGGATGAATCAATAGAATTAACCAAGACTGTCCGTCTTGCCCCACCAGCAAACATATTTTTAAACGTTTGTAGGTACTCACTAGTCATGTCATGTTAAGATGTCACTTAAGAGTTACTTTATCGAAATAAGGGAAAAAATCCGCGAAAAAATTGATTTTTTCATCGATAGTATAGCATAGCATAGCATATACGATTGCACAAATCGTGGGTGGCTGTACAATGATCAACTAATATTTAACAAGATAATCACCATACCGTGTCGCAAGAAAAAAACATTTGGGATTAACGCTTTTTCTTCATAGTGGAAAAGCATCACAGTTTACATCTGGCCACGTCCTTACAATCGTCGAGGAAGGGAAAGAACGTTAGTTTGACATCTACTTGCGAAAGTGCAGGGAACCCATACTACTTTCATAGATGTTTCAGGAATAGGAGATTGGGTTAGTAGGATAGGTTAAAAAAAATATTTGGATAAAAAATATAAACATTGAAAAAATAACATAAAACAATTTCACCTGCTCTCAATTAATTGGGGTGCAAGAATTCTCTTCCATCATCAGTAAAATCGTTTAAACTAGTCATTTATAGTTTATTTAAAGTTATCAGAATGTGATGAAAAAATCGCTACGTACAATCTCTCTATTCTCGCGATATTCATACCTATTAACACTTAACTGTACAGAAGAAATAACTATGTGAAGGATTGACTTTGATTATCCATAAAACACATTAAACTTTGGAAAATATCGGACGACCAGAAAGACAGAAAGACATGTCCGAGCGGTTCGGCAGTGCTCCCACTTTTTTCAATACATTTTTCATCGATAAACCTTAAAATCGAAAACTTGAAAATTACATCCGCAAGAAGCTAGACTACTGATTATCAATATTTGCTTAAATTGTACACGTTTAGCGGTATTCAAGGTGAACTAAGTGTTTCATACTTCAACGTTACCCATAACGATAGGGTACACATACAATACAATTGAAGTTGTAATGTTATATCCCCAAATTAACCATGTGTTCGACTTACCCACAGTTCCCCTATGACGAATTCTAGCGATTCAAAGGTAGTAAAATTTAGTGCGGTTATATGTGTCATCCAGTCGCATCACGAAGTAAAGATAATTACTACAGAAAGAAACTGGGTGTTGTGCACAGACGTAAACAGCGTGAAGAAATGGTTGGGTGTGATTTGTTCAAAACCCGAACCCGAAGATTCCAAATTTGAAAAACCCGACCCAAACCCGCAAGTTTAAAATTTCAAAAACCCGGACCCGGCCCGAAACCGATAATTTCAAATTTAAAAACCCGAGAAGGTTAAATTTATAAAACCCGAACCGAAACCCGTCGAAACCCGGCCTGGTTCAGGTCCGATCCTGCTAAGGGGAAAAGGAGATGGGCTAGATACAGGAACTGGTCCGGATCCGGGTACTGGTCCAGATTCGTGAACTAGTCCGGATTCGGGTACTGGTCCGGATCGAAAACTGGTCCGGATCTGGGAGGTCCGATTTCGGGTCCTGTCCGGATCGGCAACTGTGTCGGATTCGGGAACTAGGCCGGATCCCAAAACTGTCTAAAATTTTCATTTCGCTATCCAACTTACCCAGTAAAAAATCCGTAATTACGGCTGGTTTCTGCCAATATTGGGGCAGATTCCAGCCTGAGTTCGGGCAGAATTCCGATTTACTTGGCTCGACACAGTTTTTGCGATTAGGGTAAGCAGATAAACACTATTTGCAGGCACATAAACCTAATGTGTGTATTTACAAGACATATTATTCTCACATTATCATTTCATAACTGTAAGGCACAAAAAAACCCGATTCTATAACAATACACACATATAACTTAAGTGTGCGCATACATAGTTTATACAATTGACACATAGAAGGTAGGTATGTGTGCGCGTGATAACAATTGGCTTTTCTTCTTCATATGGATTTTAAGTGGTTTGAAGTAAATAAAATTAACGATTAGATTTTTTCCAGTGATAGACATCGACCGAATTATTCTACGAACAGAGCCGACGTTTACACATACTGAAAAAATGTTCGATTGTGTGATACACATACATGAACAGCTACCGAAATTCGTCATTGCGCGCACCGTTTACTACCTTTGGGGTAAGATGAGTTTAATATCGCAATGCGCAATGGCGTGCTCTGTTAGCGAAAAGACAATGGAATCTTACCCAAAAGCAATAGAAACATATCCGTCGGATTTTGGGTCTAGAGATCCGAGAAATAGATCGAAAGTTATAGCGCTTCCAAGCGCGCTTCGTCTACCAAAAGCAGTGGACATTTTACACTCCAAATTATCTCCAAATAACGTTTTTCCCGTGATCACGATTGCCGAAAAACCACTCAACCGATTTTCTTAATTTTTTTCAATTGATCGTAGTTCTTATTTCTCGTATCTTTAGGTTTCCTTTTATTGCATAAATTTTGGTTTTGTAGATAAAAAAAATGTAATGAAATTTTTAGAGCTCAAACCATCCATTATTTAGGAAAAATATTCCCGAATGCAGGAAAACACTTTATTCAACTAATCGTTAAGCTACGAGGAATACTTATGTCCTAATGGATTTTTTGAGTTTTGTGATTTTAGTTACTCTAGCCTTCAATCGTGATCACCGCAATCTGGGGTTTCGGGGAAAAAGCCATAACTCCGCCAATTATCAATATATTTTTATAAACTCATGCTTGTTTATTTCAGTGCTGATTTGATATACTCACAGTGTAGGGGAATTGTGGGAAAAACCGACACTGTGGGTAAAACCGACACCCCACATTTCGTAGAAATCAAATTTTTATTCATTTCATAATGATACATTATTGTACGTTTATTTAGAGCATTTGATGAAAAATTTGATTTACGTTAGTACGCCGAATGTCATAAAAATAAACAAAACATACGACAGCAGCGTTCATACTCGTCTGGATGTTAAATTTCGTTGGTAGATTTTAAGGTTTTAACCGAACAAAAGCTTTTCAAATCACCACATTTTTCAGTACCTATTATTATCGGCCTGTCCTATGATCAACTAGGTACATTGAAGACGAGTTTGAGAAATTCAATATTTTTAATCGCTTTTATAAAAAAAATGTGCGCTGTTGGGGTAAAACCGACACCCTATGGTTAGGGTAAAACCGACACGCTGATAAGATGGTTGTGTATACTTGCGATTCATTTCAAAATACTGGGAATCTTTGTGACACTTCAATAAGCCTATTAGAATACTATAGTATCAACAAAAATGCACAGAAATACTTTTATTGTGGTTATTTCTTGTAAGTCTCTTTAAAACTCAAAAATTGGAATTTTTGCTTATCTGATTCTGTTGAAGCTGTTGCTATTTCTGCAAAAAGCTCATCAAGCCGAATTTCTAGTGTTCTCTCGGTTTGTCATAGACGAATTTTATCACAATGAGACAATGATCTTATGTATACCCCAATAGATCGTTGATGATCAGAGTCCGAAGAATCAAATCTGAAAAAGATAGTTTTACTAAGAAGTGTGCGTGTCACTTATAACTGAATGAATCCAATTAGCAGAACGTAGAACGCTTGCAAATCTTCTCTTACGAAATAATATGACACTGGAGGTTGCAACGATGTGCGCAAGGATTATTTGGAAATACTCATCAATAAATAATCCTATAGCATAAAATACTCTTATTTATAGTACTACGCTTTCGAACTTTCTTCCCCTCACTACATGAAGAAACAATAAAAAACACATATTTGCATCATACATACTCACACTTTATTATTCACGCATATATCTCATTTTTAATAAAGATAAAGATTTTAATAAAGTAAAGAGAAAATAAATTAAAGTGGGTGTCGATCTTACCCCTATAGGGTGTCGGTTTTACCCGCAGTGCCTACAAAAAGCCACTTTGTTTTCCAAGTTTTACAACCAATAATTTTTAATGAAATTAATTTTTTGAAGCGCTGACAAAAATTAAGTCTTGTTAAGAATTTTCTGAAGAAGAATTCTGCATAAAAACTATAATTTTATTGGTTTTGTGGCAACTTAGAAAAATTGTTAAGCTTAAGGTGTCGGTTTTAACCATAATTCCCCTACTAGCAAAAAGACGACGAAGCATTGTACGTGGAAGATAGAGCTTCCATTTCTCAACGGTTTTCAGCTTTCCGCGATTCGGGAAATAAATAAAAAAAAATCCCGGAAAATTCCGGGATCCCGGGAATACATAATAAAAAAATTACTTGTTTCCTTTAAAATAGATAAATGAATTTAAAAGTTTTCAAACCTGATTGGTGTTGTCAGAAGATGTCGATTTAACGGACTACATAGCATTGAATCATTAGATATTTCCTCACTCAGTTTATACAATATCAACTTCTTTTGAATGATTTTACTTGGATCAACGATGGAAAACATAAATTCTTGTAATCTCCATTACGATTGAGACGATATCCTGAACGCAGCTACTGGAGTTACTATTCTATTCTATTCTAACCCTTACACAGCCAATATAGAAAAGTATCCTGGAAAACAGTGCAGTTATTCTTTGTGTTTTTCTTGTCAACATTAAGGTTCAACTGAGAACGCCTCAATAAGCGGCCATTTTGTAAAATGAAAAAAGCAGTTTTTTCTCCTACCGTTGGAAACATCTTTATGAAAATGAATCAATGTATTCCGGGCATTGGTAGAGTATTACTGATTGATTTTCATGAAGATTTTTCCAACGGTGTGATAAAAAACAGCTTTTTCGTTTTCTAAGATGGCCGTCTTTCCAAGCTTTCTCAGTAGAACCTTAATATTTGAAGCATAGTATAATAAGACGCATATATTAAAACGGCCAGGCCTACTGTGCAGCGTTGGGTATGAAAATGTTTCAATATTATACGCAGCTACTGGAGTTACTGTCCAAAGTTGGGATTCGTTGCAGAACATTTCGGTGGGATGGGATCAATTTAATGCAAAGCATATTTAGTTACCATGGATGAAATGATTCAGCTGCTCCCGACTAGTGTGCGATCAAGTGAAAAAACGTGATATATCGAATCGGTTCCCGGCCCAGTTGGATTAGCAGAATTAAGATTAAATCAAAATGAAGCGGATAATGGACAGACTACGTAGCGATGGGTGCAGTCTACCATCAATTTCCTGTTACGAGCGAATATCCGAATAGCTTGGTCTTCAAAAATACTGAATCATTGAAAGCGACATTGCAAGAGTTTGTACTGTACTTCTTTTCATACAAATTTAAATATACCGGAAAGCAAAATTATATGCATAATTCATGTAATAAAATTGATATTACAATTCCAGTATAACACATTGGACAAAATATGCATTCGGTGAACGGACCAAATAGCGTGTACAAACCATTCCAATTTTTGAAACAAAAACTTATCGATTTTTTAAAGAAATCAGCTAAATTTCCGTAACAAATCTCTATTTGCAAACACTTTCATTGAAGATCTAGGTATTAAAATAAGAAAGGATCGTTCAATCCATAAATTGGTTCATCGGTTGCGGAGATATCATGTGCATAAAGAAATACTTCGCGGTATTAGTCGGTGAATCTGTCGATTTTGACATGAAAACATGAACATTCTTTAACGAAGACTTGCTTAAGGTTTGAACACTAGAGTAGAATGGCGTCAAATAGGTATAGGACGTTATCTTTGCTATATTATTGCAGAGGTCTTGTGAGAATTATATACACAGTAGAAAACATCGTTGACGACTGTCATTTCGGCTGTCTCTCGCAAGTACAAAGCAAGACGCAGCTTTTTTTCATTTTTCAGATCATTTGCCATTTCTCATTTTCTTACCAGAATGCCGTCAATTTAATTTTTAAATAATCTGCAATATTAATACTCTTCACATGAAAGTTGAACTGGGGATGTTCTAGATGTGTACATTGTTTAATTTAACCTCGAATAGTTACGAGTGACCTATCGTAACCCCAGATTTTTAAAATATCGAAAGAAGTACCTTCTCCATATTGGATCTAGCTTGAAAAATATTTGGCCAGGCGTGAAATCATTATAGCCAAAACGTTGCCGGATGTATAACCTTTCCAACGATTGGTTGTTTGTCAAAATCAGTGCGCGAAAACTGACCACTATACCTTAAAAATCAAAAAATTGTCTTCATATTACCGAGTTCAAAAACATATCTGCAAACAAGTTGAAAACGTATAATTTACAATTACTACCTCCTTTAAGTGTCTACCGGTCGAGATATTGCCTGCAGATTGTTTTTTGCAGAAGGTAAGTTTTATGGAATAAATTTAAATATCCTTTTCCCCGGACTCCCAAATCAGTACGAAAAGTTCGGAACATTAGCTCCGGCGCTTTCCTCCTCCTCCAGATGCAACAATTTACGCCAGCGAGCAGTTGCTTTGTAGAAGACGAACGTGTGAAAAGCCTTGGAGAATGGCCTTGAAAATTTCACATAGGATTCCTAAAAGCACAAAATCGATTTTTTTTAAACTTCTCATCCCCAAAATTTAAAAATTTGAAACCTCTTTTTTCCATCAGTATCGCATGGGTTCAAAATTAAATTCGTCCACTGCGCGAGGTTTTTAGCATCCGAATGGCGACTACTAATTAGAATACAATTTAAAGTTTATTGATACGATTAATGACCACTGCAGAAAACAATTGCACCTTTCCGGGAACGAGTGCATTACGATGCATATATAGCGTTCGTGTATGTATCGATGAACGAAAAGCACTGCGATTACTACAGACACCGCATTAACCTTGCAGGAGAAAGACACTACCGTTACCGGTTATAAATAAACCGACGCACGTCGTTAAGTTGCCAAGTCAGTTATAAGGCGCGACGAGCGACACAGTCGCTCCCGGTTCTGCGATCCGTTACTTAGATATAAGCTAGTGAAATTTCCCCCCGGGGGCTAAAGCCTGTCCGTTGGAGAATCGATACCGGGAGAGTGCACACTCCGGGCGGTAGCCATCCGAAGCCAAGTGGTGGCCAAGGAGTGCAAGGATGTCGACGATGGAACTGATGTCGGAACGCAGCGGACTAGCTACGCTGGCCATGCCGACGGTTGTGCTGATGACCCTAGTGGCAGTGGCCAGCGGGCTGTTTCACATGTGGATGCAGTCGCGCAGATATGTGAAATTGGGGAATATGATTCCGGGACCTAAAGCGTACCCTTTGATTGGAAATGCCAATATGCTGCTAGGGAAGACTCATGATGAAATTATGAAAAGAGCCGTAGAGTTAAGTTATGTGTACGGCAGTGTTGCTCGTGGCTGGATTGGGTACCATTTGGTGGTGTTCCTAACGGATCCGGCGGACATTGAAATAATTTTGAACAGTTATGTGCACTTGAACAAATCGAGCGAATATCGGTTCTTCAAACCGTGGCTCGGAGATGGGCTGTTGATCAGCAGTGGTGACAAATGGAAATCACACCGGAAGTTGATTGCACCGGCCTTTCATATGAATGTGTTGAAGACTTTCATCGATGTGTTCAACGATAACAGTTTAGCAGTGGTCGAACGGATGCGCAAAGAAGTCGGCAAAGTGTTCGACGTGCACGACTACATGAGTGAGGTGACGGTGGATATTCTGCTGGAAACTGCTATGGGATCGAGCAGAACAGGGGAAAATAAGGAAGGGTTCGATTATGCGATGGCAGTGATGAAGTTAGTTAGGGGTTCTAAAAGTATTACCATGTTGTACTAAACTTTATTTTCTTTCAGGATGTGCGACATTCTTCACTTACGTCAATTACGAATCCACCTTCGGGTGGATTCACTATTTAACTTGACAAAAATAAAACAAGAACAGGACCGCCTATTGGGTATAATCCACAGCCTGACGCGTAAGGTCGTCAAACAAAAGAAGGAACTTTTTGAAAAGAACATGGCAGAAGGCAAGATGCCATCGCCATCGTTGTCTGAAATCATTGACAAACATGAACCAGCGGCGGAATCGGTTCCACAAATCTCCCAAGGATCGATGCTAACAGACGATCTGGATTTTAATGACGAAAACGATATCGGTGAGAAACGACGGTTGGCTTTCCTAGATTTGATGATCGAAACGACCAAATCCGGTGCCGATCTGACTGATGAGGAGATTAAGGAGGAAGTAGACACTATCATGTTCGAAGGTCACGATACAACGGCTGCGGGTTCCAGTTTCGTGTTGTGTCTGCTTGGTATTCACCAGGATATTCAGGATCGGGTGTACAAAGAGATCAAGCAAATATTCGGCGATTCCAACAGGAAAGCAACCTTCAACGACACGCTTGAGATGAAATATTTGGAAAGAGTTATATTTGAAACGTTGCGAATGTATCCGCCTGTTCCGATTATCGCTCGGAAACTTACCCAGGACGTCCGTTTAGCGTCACATGATTATGTGATTCCCACCGGAACCACGGTAGTGATCGGAACCTATAAATTGCATCATCGCGAAGATATTTATCCCAACGCAGAAGTGTTCAATCCTGACAATTTTCTACCGGAGCGAACACAGAATCGTCACTACTACAGCTATATTCCGTTTAGCGCTGGGCCACGAAGCTGCGTAGGTAAGTGCTTCTATAAACAATCCAATTTATCTAAATTCTGGCTATTTTCGAGATTACGTCTATCTTTACAGGTAGAAAATATGCGATGTTGAAGCTCAAGGTGCTCTTGTCAACGGTTTTGCGCAATTATCGGGTGGTTTCCGATTTGAAGGAAACCGATTTCAAACTACAAGCGGACATTATCCTGAAGCGAACCGATGGTTTTAGGATTCAGCTGGAACCAAGACTGTAAAATACGCGACGCCATAAGATAAAAAGGTCATCTTGTCGCGACATCCACTATTGATGGACATAAATTGATGGTTGTCTCGCTTTATGATACTGTTAATTGAATTGTTCGGTTCCCGAAGGACCAATATCGAAACTAGCACTCGCTTTCTCTTTTTTGCGTCTATTGCACTTTGCTTCTATCATTCGTTTATTTATTCTCAAATGAAAGTTTTTTTTCCAACGCACGAGCATAACAGAGAGATAATAAAACCTTCTCCGCAAAACCGTCTTACCTGCCGTCATTCATTCATGTTCGAAAATGCCCGAAAGTGGACGAATAACAAAAGGATTATCGAACTAAACAAGCCAAGTCCGCAGACAATCTTATCAATGGTAGAAACGGCTGTGGCTTGGAAACCTTGGCAGACTATGGTCTTGTAGTCCGACAAGAATTTAGATACGGACGAGAGTCTATCGAGCCTGTTGAATTGCCCCTCTAATGACTGCTCTTTAAGATAAAAAGCTATGTTTGCTTGCTGCGCTTGCCAATTGAGTGGACACAAACAGTGTGCACGTCAAAGGGTGACTGTAAATATTTGGGCGGCTGGTGTCAAAGGAAAATTTTCCTGGAATTTTTGTTTTCGATTTGAAACACTGAAGAGGAATGAAAAAAAGTTGATAGCTGCAACGTAATTTTGTAATTGAGTGTAATTTCTAGCGGTCCCCGAGTAGGTACTAGTTACTGACGAAATCAAATCCAACGTAAGTAAGGTGTTGTGCCCTTATGCACAATTGGGTAATACCACATTAGCGGGAAAGGGCACAAAAATTATAACTAAATTGGTTATGAAATTTGCGTTTCGACTTCGTTTCTTTAGAATTCGTCAATCCGGCGCTAACTTAGTCTTGTCACTAAGCTAGTATCGGATTCTGATGAGACATAAATAATTTGGTTCAATACAGTTTTCCCTTTATGGAGCAATTTGGCATAGTGCAAAGTGTTAACTATTATCTGAATTGAGTGATTGACACATCTAGTATATGAAATTAAGTAATCACAACGAAGTAGGGGAACATGGGGAGAATTCACCAGGATTCCAGCTAAAAATGCATAAATCTCAACAAAAAAAAGCCTTCAATCCCTCAGAAGTCATTGAGATATAATGTGCAAAGTTATTGTGCGTCTTCATGATTTTTTGCAGAATTTTTATTTTCATTTTTGAAAAGTTACAAAAGTTTTTATGTGATCGTTTTTTGGTCAAGTCTTCCCATTGCGGGGAGACTTGACCAGGGCGTGGGGAGACTTGACCAAGAGAATTTTGAAAAATCATAACAAAAAATAATGACATAAAACATACTGTAATTATATTTTTCCATATTGTCGAGATGCTTAGGTAGCAGCAAAAAATATAAAAGAGTTGCATTTGATAAATTTCGATTTTTTTAATGCATTTCTTTTTAAGGATTAACTGCATGTTCACGCGTCACGAAATCAGTCCTACTATTGCTAACTTTGTTTACTAATACTAAAATATAAAGACTTATGTTTGAGGTGGGATTTTTTATGGCGTGATTAACATTAACAGTAGATACTAGAGCATAATAAATATCAGGAGTTTAGTCTCTTTCTTCAGCTAATTGCCACTCGGTCAAGTCTCCCCATAAAATCTTGGTCAAGTCTCCCCAACATTAGTAATTGCGTTCAATGTCATGCAAATTCTAGTAATAACTATTCCAATGTTCCAATTTATGTAGAATAATTGCACTGCTTCACAAGGATTAAGATGGTATATTAGTACATTAATAATGATTAGTAGTCGAGTAGATGTGGCCATACAAAGTTTGATAAAAAGTTATATCATTTAACGCAAATTTATTAATCACGTAATATTTTCTGTAAGGAAAGGAAACTTTTTAAATTACCTATAGGGATCGAAACAAGTATAAAAATATTTTTGAAAAAAATCGAATAGAAGACGCCATAGCCAAAAATAGAATTTTGCGCTTGGTCGTCTCCCCATGTTCCCCTACATACTATTTTCAATCCACTTATGTGTGAGTACATTTTTATATCATTTTTGTTTTGGGAGAACCCATTTCTACCAAAATCGGAACTATACAACAGTAATGCTACTCATTAGTAAGACAAGCTGATACACCCAACAGATACGTAGCTAGAGAAGGGGTTAAAGTCCTCCCCCCACCTGTAGAGACTTTGAATACTTGCAGGAAATCACCCAGCAAACCGCTGGAGTAAATCAGGAGTGCGTGTTACCTGCTATGCTGCCAATTGTCGAAAGAGGTCGAGTGAGTCGCGGCACCGCTCACTTAACCGCGTGTACTCAAAAAGTCTCTACTCACGTCTACAGACAAGTAGGCTGTGAAATCTTCATAGTCTGTATCTGGGACGGGACGTGCAAAGTGAAAAAAGTGAATGTCACCGCGAACCGGCAATGGCCTGTCATTGCGAACCGGACCTGTCTTGACGATTTTCATTTTCTTGAAGTGGATAGTGTCTGAGTAGTATCGTAATATCCTAGCTATACACAAGGTGTATTTAGAAAATATATTTTACATGTTGCTTAGATGCATGCACATGCATAGAAACAAATGTGTAAAATGCAATAACGGCACGTGTAATTTTATTATTCTGCTCAACAGTTATGGTTAATGTTGTTTTACACAGCTCAGATAAACGATAACAAAATTCTTGTCATGTTTGTGCTCTATTATTTTCGACGCAAATCTGTACATCATCGGCAGAAATCTATACCTCATCGGCACAGCATCAACATTTGCTTGAAATTATTTTGCAAGCGTATTTTTCCCTGCTAAATAACATCAATATCGGGAAGGAAAAAGAAGACCGTCTTCGCAGGTCCCGTCCTAGGTCTGTATTGCTTTATTGGTTCATCGCCGCCGTGCTTCAAAATAAATCAAGAAAGGTATTCAACTACCCCACACCATCGTATTTAGATTGTTTTTTAGAAAAAAAAAACCGACTTAATCCACCTAACAGTGAGATGAGCCATTTCTTACACATATCACTGTTAGGGTTGTGGTACCGGTAATACCGGTACCGAAAATCTCGGGAATACCGACCCATTTTTGGTACCGTAATACCGGTACTGAACAAAAGCCAGTGCCGGTATTTTCGGAGCCATTCAATTTTTTTCTGAAAAATAAGTGAACTCTCTAGGGGAACCTGTTTCAAAATATCGGTCAGCAAGATGACTTTTAATTATATTAATTACCTTCTAGATAAATCGTTGGGCTAACATTTATGTGGAAGAATGAGGTGGGGCCATCATCATGATAATTCTAGAGTTAAACATTACTAGCTCCCGTTGCACTGAACGGCATGTTTAAATTCCTGCACTATTTTGTTGAAATTAAATTTTAACGATCTTTTATTTAATTTCAAAATATTCACATCTAGCGTAAGAGACGTAAAAATTTGCTATGATTTTTTTATTATCGACATTCTGATTGGTTTCCATTATTCACTGGGTGGCGCCTAATAAGACTATGGTCTAAGTTATGTCTGTATTTGGTTTGCTCTTTAACCTTTATCTATAAAAGAACGAACAGCGATTTAGTAATTAACAATTTTAGACTTGCTGAACAGCTTCAAATGAGACGATTTGTAATTATTGGCTATCGGAAAATTCAGAAAAACTCTATAGTTTACAGGAAAGCAAGGAGCATGGGTTTGTATTATAGAATAGTAGGCAAACGACATAAAGGTCGAAACCAAATTACATAAAAGCAAAAGAGTAAATGCGAACAACCTGCCCAGATTTACTGCCATTTTCGCTTTGCTTTACTGTTGTTAATAGGGTTTCTTACATTTACCACCTGTTGAAGTCGACGAAAGTAGTACCGCTTAGCAGTTATTGACTTCAAAGTGGCCTAGATTTCGAAATAAAAGTGCCGCAAACGAAAAATATCTTCTGCTGAAATGAGTCATGCCATTCCGAAGCTATTAAAAACAATAAACATGTTTTTTTGATTAGCACAAATCAATCTAATAAGGTCATCAGTTTGAGCATTCAATTTCACTTTGGTGCTTTTTTCAAAATTTAAAAAAAAATTCAAGTACCGGTACTTTACCCGAGCAGAAGAAAATAACTAAGAAGAAAATAACTTGTACTAGGAATAACTAGTTGATAATGAAACGAGTTAGTATAATCCCTGAATAATAACAAAACCTTTACAACCTTCCAATAATAAAATTCACTGTATGGAGGTACTCACTAATGTATTGATTTGGTATTTGTAAAAATTACTGGAGTACATCAATAATATCAAAATAAAGTATTATACCTCATTGAGGTATTAAGCAGGTGTTGAAAAATGTTTCTTCAATACCTGTTTAATACCTCAATGAGATATTGATAATCAATTAATACCAGGTATTGGTATGATACCAGAAAGTAGTATGTTATTTTCTATTTCTAGTTCTAGTTCTAGTTCTAGTTTCTGGTGAGGGCTTCAGTACCGTAGTACCGGTTCTCGCCAAAAAAAGTTGGTACTGCAAACCCTAATCACTGCGGGATCTTTCCTTAGTTTGCAGAATTCATACAAAGTAGGCAACCAACTAGTGGTGGGATGAACTGTTTCGAATGCGGTACGAATAATACCTCGAAAATAATTAATAAATTATGGAAAATCAATAAAACAAATGAAATCAAAAAATTATTTGAGCAAAAATTAAATAAAAAGTTATCAAATTCATAAAATGCGTATAAATGATTAATATAAATCAAATAATTAGAATAAATAAATCAAATTAATTCAGCCCTTTGTGGCAATTTAAAATGTTTTAAAAAAATAGAACAAGTTAAATTTATTCAAACTAACAAATTGGATGAATTGAACAAAAGGAAGGACTTAAAAAATCAATAAAATTAATAAAATGAAGAAACTGAATAAAATGAATGAACTGGAAAAAATAAAATTAATAATGTAAGCAAATGGCATACTGTTACATACACAATATCTGCTTATTATTATTGTCGTTGTTAATGTTTATTACCTTCACCAACAGGCCCCTTAAACTAATTACATTTTAAAATTGCCAACATTTTCGCTTTTATCGCATTCCGCGTCCGGATGAAGTCGAAGGCCGTCGCCACACTGTTAAAAATTCGCTGCAGTCCGGTAACTGCGCTCTGGCAACCATAGTTGGTTCTCCTGAACGGAACTCGAAGAAGAGAGTTATTATTGGCTTCCGGTTCAAAGGGACGAACGATTGTCTTGCGTTGCTCTCAAAATAAATCTGCATTCTTTCTGAGAAGCTGCACTAGCATGGTCTTTCACCGATTTTAAATAACTTTTTGCTATACTTGTTGTCGTTTTTCGCATGGTGATTTATCCACATCATGAATCAGCTACATGGGGCTTTCCTTGGATTAATGTCTAAGCCCCCTTGCGGCAACGAAGATACAGCGGAGCCGAGAGAAACTGAGCAGCACGCTCAGGATCGTGATCATGCACGCTGTCTCATCGGGTTCAGTCTGTGTTATCGCTGCTGTAACGATCCACTTGAAAGTGGAGCATAGCAAATGCTATAAGCGAAAAGAAACCAAAGGAATGTAAAAAACAGGATTTAGCGGAAATGATACATTGACAGATAGATTCATACCGCTTCTCTCAATCTGGGTGAACAAAAAGCATGGAACAGTAAACTTTTAGCTGGCGCAATTCTTGTTTGGTCATGGTTGTTTCAGGCAATGCTTACATCGGTTCGAACGAGCGTCGTCATCTTTATAAAACTCATAAATATGCAAGGACCATATTTTGATATGCAAAGGGGTTATTGAAACTGTCAACACCGCTGGGCACACTGGTGTTGGCCCAATCGACTAATGTGCCGAATCGGCCGAACCCTCTCCAGATTGACAGAAGATCTGTGATGGTTAATAAATATAGCAGAGAAATAAATAGCAGTAGAATGAAATCGTGATTAATCTTGACGAAGTGTAGAAAGAAGTTTTGATATTTTGGGAAAAGGTAGTAGATTTGCGGAAGAGATTTAGTAGTTCGCTTTCATTTCAAAAAAAAAGTACATAGAATTTAATGAAAATTTATCTACTGAAACTATTCAAGAAAACACAACAGGACAGTATACTTTCGAATTCATTACACCGGACGATGAGAAGGGATCCAACTAGGGTAAAACCACAAATTGCGCGTCGAGTGTATTTAAGTTTAAACAAACTGTAAACTTAATCAAATTACATTCACAGTTTTAGCTGCTGAAAATTAGCTGCCACATAATGGATTTTAGTTCTCTCCAAACATTCTCAAAAATTTGAGAGATGTCGGACTTCATTTCTATCACCGGTACGGGAAATGAACTGGATTTGACGATGACACCGTGCACTGTCTGTAGCCAAACTGCCACCGACAAATAAGTCATCGGAAGCTTCCTTTTCTAAATTCGGTACGCTCACTCTAGAACAGAGACGAAAAGTTTTGCAGGAAAATCATAGGCGTCTTGAGTAGGAGCTCTAAGATGAGATATTGCCGAAAGAGGAAGAAATCAAGATGGAGCGGGCGTTGGAGAAAAAGTGAATGCTTTTCGAGAAAAAGGAGGGAAAGGAGCTGGAGGAAATGAGCATCCTTCAAGCGAAAACGCGGGAGAAGCATGGGCATATAATGCGGATGAAGTCAAACCAAAGTTCATTTGAGAAGGCGATGGCTGCTCTGGATGAAGAGCTGAAAGAAATCAAAGTTGAGAATGTGAAACCGCTAAAAGTTTCCAACGGTGTTGGAGTGCAACCGAACACCAGCGATATCCTTCGAAGCAAACAGCAAACTCCTTTGCGGATCACCGACGTTCTGAATCTTATGAAAAAGAAGCGGCCGGGGAAAGCGATACTGTTTCGGAGAGCAACGAGGATGACGACGACTAAGACGAAGACGACCAACGAAGACCAAGCTTGAAGAAGACGAAGAAGACCAACCTTGTTCCTCCAACTCTGGATACTTTTAACGCATACAATCAACATCTACAGTTTATAAAAGAAGAGGAGATCGACAACAAACTTCCGTTCTTAGACACAGTAGTAACTCGACATTCAGACCAAACACTATCTACACGCTGGTACGCAAAACCGATAGCATCAGGCCGTCTTTTGAACTACAATTCTTTCCACCCGCTATCGATGAAAATGAACGTCGCTCAACAATTCATTAAAAGAGTGACTGGTCTCACCACGGATAACTGCCCTAACTTGCAGCAAAATATAATTTTTCAACATCTCCGTAGGAACAATTACCCATCATCACTCATCAACAGACTTATATCCCGCAATGCAAAAATATTCTGCCCCTCCAATAACTCTCAACAACCGGATAAAAATAAAAATGCATCTAACACAAGAGATCCACCCAACGATAGCAGTCCGTCCAGCGACCAGGTTTACAGATCACTGCCATACGTACCATCACTCAGTACATCCATAGTAAGCATTCTAAAATCCGATTACCCAAATGTTAAAATAGCATCAAAACCAATCAGCACCACATCCAAACTAATGCTGAACGTCAAAGACCCCGTAGATCCTCTGTTGCAATCTAATGTCATCTACAGTCTGCCTTGTGGGAACTGCCCAATGTACTACATAGGAATGACACGGAATCAGCTCAAAACAAGACTGTACGGCCACAAAACCACATAAACCAGTATGTACGATTAAAAACCGACGGCGCAATCACCACCGACAAACAGCTGATCAGTCTCGGTGAGAAAACCGCTCTCATCGAACACATGATCAAAAACGACCACAATTTTGATCTCACCAAAGCTAAGATCATTGATAAAACCTATCGATCGACGGCTCTACCAATACTTGAAATGTGCCACATCTCAAACACCGCCAACACCGTCAACCATCGCACCGATGTAGATGGTCTCAACACTACCTACGCCGGCATCCTACACACACTGAAAACGACCAGCACTCGAAGGAATAGAAACACAGAAACCAGTGATGACAGTTGTTTTGGCTCACAATTGCTATCAATCCCTCCATACGCAATCAGTGGGTCACCATTTTCAAACCAGACGTTGGACCACTTCGTGCATACATAGAGCTCCGTACCAAAGATTTTTTCAGATGACTTTTTCAGCACAAAATCGTCATCTCCACAACCATTTCGGCCAGTGCAAAAACACCCAACCTCCCACCGTTGGCAATCAACGACTACGACAAAAACGACACGATTAAAGTGAGTCACACAGCACTGCAATTTTGTTTTTGTTTCGTACCTTTTCCATATATGTTTTTACTATGCTTTATCTGTTCACTCATAATAAACGATTATTTTAGTTTCCCTTGAAAAAGGACGCCAAACACGGTCGAAACGTCGGGCAGTTTTAAAAACAAATCGTTTGCTCAAGCTAAATTGACTGAGAAAGCCGTAAATATTCACAGAAAATTGTAATTCCCGTCGGTACAATACTCAAAGACTTGTTCGGTAATATCGAAGATTCAATCGGCGAAAAGGGAACGATCTGAGCAAGCAAACGATGGAAGCCAATACGGGATGGAGCAACATTGACATTGGATCACCAAAAGGCTTCCCACGAACGAAGCCTGCGGCTTCACCAATGTCGAGAACCTTATGGGACTGCAGGAGAGCCTTAAGGGGCCTGCCCTAGAGTGGGTGCGCGGCCAGACCGTTCCGAGGGTAATTATCAAGCTGCAACAGCTTTATGTTGAGAAGGTCCGCAAACTGGGGTCGCCGAGAGCTGATAAGTTGACCAGCTTCATCCCTTTCCACAACGCTGAGGAGCAACTGTGCGTACACCTGGAAGCAGCAAATCTCAAGCAGCACCTCGTAAATCCGCTGCTTATCAAAGATCTCGTCGACAAGCTTCCTGATGGTAATAAAAGCCAGTGGATCCGCTTCAAGCGCTGATGAAGTGACACTGAGGATGTTCACAGAGTTTCTGTCCGAAATAGCTCAGGACTGAGCCAGCGAGCGGTGGCCAGTCCGGGAGAGATCACGCAAAAAGGGAGCGGAGCGATATACTGCCACAGTGAAGCGCAAGGTTTGTCAGCATACTGATGAAGGTTGTGAACTACTGGAAACTTTGTTTGTCTGAATGACCACAGCGGACAGTGCGGTTTCAAAATACAGTGCAATATCTTTCTGTCAACGACCTCTGCACCCGCATCAACTATGATAAACTATTCTATGCTGATGATCTGAAAATCTTTCGTTCAATTGCCTCAGCACTCGACTCTGCTGTGCTCCAAGACGATATAGCCAATATAGAGGAATAGTGCTTGCTGAACGGTATGCAGATCAACGTTGATAAATGTAAGATGATAAGTTTCGGACGCTCGGCAAATATAAGGCGTTGCGAATATACTCTTCAAGCCTGTGTCATCGAGCGGGTGGATTCTATCCGTGACCTGGGAGTGTTATTCGACAGAAAACTTCGTTTCGCCGACCACATCACTGCAACAACTGTGAAAGCTTTTGCAACATTGGGTTTTCTAAAACGGAACACAATCGATTTTGTGGATTTCTACGCACCTCAATCCAGGGCACCTTGGAGTATGCTATACAAGTATGAGCGCCATACAACGCCGTTCAATGTAGCCGACTAGAGCGCGTTCAGAGAAGTTTTGTACGATTTGCTCTCAGAAAATTGCCTTGGAACGACCCTATCCGTCTTCCGACGTATAATAATACATGCATGAGGTGGGTAAATCGATTGCCTTGTACGCAGCGCACTTGGATTCGAGTCCCGACCCCGCACATAGGGTTAGAAATTTTACATAAGAGATTTTTCTAATCCGAAGAGGCGAATGACCTTAAGGTTAAAACCTCTATAAACGAAATAAAAAAATACATGCATGTTGCTAGATTTGCCAACGCTGGAGTCTCGCCGCACGTTCTTGCAAAGAATGTTCATTTTCGAAATGTTGTCGAACAATATTGACTGTCCCGACATTCCCTCAAAGATTCATTTGTTTGTTTCCCCTCGTGATATAAGGAATCGTCCGCTTCTGTGGATTTCTATGCACCGTACAGCATATGGCCAGAACAATCCGGTAGATAGATGTTGTAGCAGATTCAACGAAACAGTTTTAGTTTATGACTTCCATACCACTAAATCTAATAATAAGTTAGTAATTAAAAAAAATTAACATTGGCACTAGCAATAGCATTGAGTGTAATCTGTACGATATATATCGAGGATGTAATAATAATAAATAAATAAATATTTAAAAAAAATGGGAGAATGTAGAAAAGGACACAATTCGTTGATGCATCTGGCGAATAACGTGGTTGGTTTGAGTGCTCACATCTGGAATCAAACCAAAGTTATGTTTCGAATGATTCCTGCTCAGTTGCACTTTGGAGGGCGATCGATTACGGTACTGGCGTTTTTCGACAAAGGAGCATCCATTACACTCATCAAGAAAAAGCTGGTAAATCGTTTTGGACTTGTAGGTGTCCTGAAGAAGCTAACCATTAAGTGGACTGCAGATATCACGCGAGTTGAGAAAGATTCTAGCCGGATGAATATATGTCGGAATCAAGGACAAGGTGCTGTTGCACACGGTTCGAACGGTAGAGAAGCTAATGTTACCGCATCAAAAACTGGACTCTAAGGCGATTGCAAACCAGTTCAAGCACATGTGGGGGTTACCGATCGCGTCATACGATGGACAGCCCGGAACACTTATAGGGCTCAACAATGTGCATTCATTCGTGTCATTGAAAACGAAGATCCTTGCGACTGTAGAGCAAATAGCGGTGAAGTGCAAACTTGGGTGAACTGTGTACGGCCCGAGACAGTTGAACATTGCCTTTGATGGTGAGTATATGGGTCACCACGAAGTAAGAAACGAAGATGAACAGCTGAAAAGCCATTACGCTCTGGACGAATCGGTCGTGGCGGTTGCGCAGGAGATAATGGAGCGAACCACAGAAAGAGTGGGAAATCGCTTCGTCACCGGACTATTGTGGATGACAACTGATCCACGATTCCCGGACAGTTTTTCGATGGCCCTGCGCAGGAAGAAGCAACTGGAGAGACAACTAGAAAGAAATCCGGATTTGCACGAGAACGTTTTTCGGCAGATAGAAGAGTTTTAGCAGAAAGGATACGCACACCTGGCAACTTCAGAAGAATTGATCCATACAGAAGCAGATAAGGTGTGGTACCTACCATTGAATGTGGTGACAAATCCCAGAAAGGTTGGCAGGGCGCGCTTGGTTTGGGTCGCCGCAGCATCGGTGCACGGCGTGTTACTCAAAACGCAGCTACTGACGGAACCCGACTTGTTGATTCCACTAGTGAAAGTGGTAAGGTGATCTCCGAGAAATGTACCACCAGGTAAAGATCGTCGAACGCGACTAACAGGCTCAACACCTCGTGTTCCGGAAGAATTTCAGGAAGAAGCGAAGCATTTTTGTGATGGACGTTGTAACGTTTGGCTCTACATGCTTTCCTAGTTCGGCACAATGCGTCCAAAACAAGAACGTACTAGAACACGCTGTTCAATATCCAGAGGCGACAGCGGCCATAATGGATCGTCATTAAGTCGACGATTATTTCGACAGTGTCGACACCGTCGAAGAGGCCGTCACCCGGGCTATGCAGGTGCGTATAACCCACTAAAATGGTGGGTTGGAAATCTGGAACGGGGTTTCCAATGTACCTGAAGTTCTCCGAATGCTGGGGGAAGAAAAGCAGATCGCGCCAGTACGCTTTGGTCGGGACAAGCAGAGTTGCAGTGATTTAGTTCTTGGTATCATTTAGGATCCATACAGTTTGCCTTCTCTATTCTGCACCGTCCGGAGATGATACCTATACAATGAGGAACGACCCACGAAGCAGATTGCATTAAGTTGTGTGATGGGATTCTTTGACCCGATGGGATTGCTATCTCCGTTCACAATCCACGGAAAAAAAACTCATTTAGCACTTCTTGCGATTGGTCTGCGATTGGAAGGAAGAGATAGACTACGAGAGCATTTTATGGACGGATTCTCGTACGGCGTGAAGCTAACTCCAATCGGATCAGTACAAGTTTAAGCAGTTCATAGCCTTCAGAGTCGGTTAAATTCTTGAACTAACAAGGGTAATCGACTGGCGCTGGTTGCCGACGAAGCTGAATATTACGAATGTGCTGACTGAGTGGGGATGCAGGCCCCCGCTGAGCAACGACGGAGAGTGGTTCAACGGAGAATCATTCATGTATTTTCCAGAAGAGGAGTGGCCGAACAGGGTGATGCCGTTTCAGGAAACTAGCGAAGAAGCAAGAGGAGTAGTACTATTCCATGAACTGATCGACGTCAAGGCTAGTTCGCGGTGGATGCCACTGGTGAGAGTGGCTGCAAGCGTGGTTCGCATCATTGCGAATTGTCTACGAAAAACCGATTTAATCCACCTATCAGTGAGATGAGACATTTCTTACACATATCACTGTTGTATTATTCATTAGCTTGCCGATCACACGCTAAATTTACAAGCAACTAGATGTGAGATGTGCACGAATAATGCTTCGAATAAACTGAATAAATTAAAGAAAAGTAATAAAACAAAACAAAATTTAAAATAAAAAAGTTATTCATAAAATGGATAGAATGATTAACATAAATCAAATTAATAAAATAAATGAATCAAATTAGCTCAAATTAAAATTATACGATATTAAAACGTAATGAAATTAAGAGAGGAAATTGAATTGTTTCAGGATAACAAGCTATCATACAATAAAATAAAGGACTGGCAAAACCGAATTGATAAAATTACGAAACTGAATAAAATATGTGAACTGTGAAAAACTAACCATTTAATAAAATGATTGAAATAAATAATATAAATAAAACCATAAAAAATTGGAATAATAAAATAAATAGGGTAAGGTGGGGCAAATCCGACCTAGTAAATGGTTTTGGCTGTAAAATGCTCATTTTACATCGGATCAAGTCGTTTTATATACCAAATTAAAGGTTAGACTTCTGGACAACGTTCAATGTATAGTATTTTATTCCTATCTTGGGAAAACTTTGAGATACCAGTGTTTTACGAAAACGTTCATTCTTGCAGTTTTCAAAAATGGTGGGGTAAACCCGACCGCTTATGTTTTTGGTTGATTTAGTATAGATACTACACGAATTATATGGATTTATCATTGAAAATAAATCAATGAATGTTATGTTATTTGATTGTAGCACGAAGAAAATGGAATTCAATGTCAATCTTGGAATGTCCAAATCACGAGCAGTAGTACGTAAAGATATTCCCATTTTTCTCGGAGCAATTACTATACGAATACTATATTCATCACGTTTTTGTATCTTTCGTTTGTAATTATGAACCATTGTGAAAAAATAATAAAAAATAACAATAAAAATATATTCCAACTTTATAAATAATCATTTTCTTAGCAAAAAAAGCGGTCGGATTTATCCTACTATTTAGAGATCGGATTTGCCCCAGCGCGTCATTTTTCATTACGATGCAATTGAAAAAATGATGAAAAAGTTGGACTAAATTCATCTATGCACTTTGTAGGCCTTTAATCAAAGAATTTAAATCCACTTACACTTTTTATGCTTTCACTTTAACAATAAGAAATATCCTGTAGTCAATGATACACAAAAATCAAATCAAAAGTTGTAAAAATAACAATAAGGTTTGAGCATCTCAATGAAGACTAGTAAAATGCTGTCATACCACCATTATAATTATTTTCGATGTTCTACACGACAACATTGATATTAGTTCGCTTAGTGCTTTCGATTTTCGATAACAGAGGTGGTCGGGTTTACCCAACGGTCGGATTTGCCCCACCTTACCCTAATATGAATAATATGGATTAAATTAACTCTTTCATACCTAATTATTTTGTCGCATATATAAGGTACCAAAGCCGTTTTTCTTAAAAGTGTTAGAGTAAAGAAACACGAAAAACCTGTTTTGATCAAGATAGATGCTTCTCTAGCAGTGTTAGAAGCTGCTGATTTTTTACATACCAATTCTTAATACACATCTCCTGCAAAGTTTTGAATAGTTTGGGCAGAAAAGGTAGCCGAAAGCAGTCCAAATTAATAAGATTTTTCAGTTTTCAAAAATATTTAAAGAAAACGAAGATATATCAAAATAAAATTTTTCACCGATAACTGAAAATGTCTCTGGCAGCACTGCTCTAGTGAAATCCAATCAAAACAATTGCAATAACTTGAGTTCTACGGATCTTTCTTGCAACTATTAGCGCTCAAATAAACGGTGATTGTCACAATTCCATATCAACATTTGAATAGGGCTAATCAGATTTGTAAACAAACTTTTGTTTTGCTGATTTCTCCTAATTTGTTATCATTTCAACACAGAAAACATTTGAAATTGATTCTACCAAGGATAAAGATGTTGATTCATGTGTATTTTTCATGAAATTCAACTCGGTAGCGGAATAATGAGCGAAATAAGTTTGTTTACAAAAGTCTCATTAGCCCTTTTGAAGAATTACTATGGAATTATTAGTTTTACTTTTTTGTGAAGAAACCTTGTCCAAGCCCAAAGTTTTACTGCCCATGAACGCATATTTGTCCCATTTTCTATCTTTATGGGACTGATTTGCGAGCATGGGCAGTAAAGCTATTTGAAAATGTTGTTCATAAATAACAGGATAAACAGAGAGTTAATAAAATCAATAAAATGAATGGAATGAATAATATAAACAAAATAAAGAATTTTCATCACAATAAAAATGTTTTCTATCTTTTTATCATTTTTTCATTTTGTTTGTTTTTAAGCAGTTAAATTATTAAAATGAAAAAATCAGCGATATTACAAAGTAATAGAATTAATAGAAGAAATTATATTGTATCTAATTAATGTTCTAGATGAAATGAATAAAGTGAATGACTGAACAAAATTAGTTGGATTATTAAAATGAATAAAAGTGTGAACCGGGAAAATATCAGAAAAAATATTAGAAAAAAGTGAATAAAATAAATTAAATGAATAATTCGAATAAGATACATAAGATAATAAACTGATCGGAATGCATGCAAAGAATTAAATGGATACAATAAATAAAATTAGGTCACATAAACAAAATAAATAAAAACAATTCAAAATGAAAAAAATCTTTAAAATGAAATGATCATATATTTATTATTAATCAAATATTTAAAATGCAATCGAATATAATACATTAAAGGAATGAGCTGGAAAAAAATGAGAATATATAATAATATTTTAAGAAAGTTGTTGAAATGAAGTAAATGAATAAAACGAATTTCACGAATTCCAAAACCATTGTTTCAGAATATTCTGAAATGTTTGTGAAAATCCCATTGCAAAGAGCACGTTTTCGTCCTTCTTTTCTTGACGGAATTTGAGGATTATCTGGTGTTTCTACTTTATTGATGGTCCTTAATTAGTCATCAGAAAATCTAGAAATCAAGAATTTGTTTTGGAATTAAAAGATATCTTTTTGGTTACAGGCATCTGAAAAATGATTTTGTATAGAATGGAATTTTCAGGTCCAGTATTTTAACGCGTAATTAGAAATAGTTAACTGAGAAAAGGCCACCTGTAAATAGTATTCATTCGCATTGAAATATCTAGAATAGAGTGTCAAGTGTCCAGGCTATGTTGGCAATTATATTATTGTCGATGGCATAAAACTCATACATGCAGTCGATTACAATGCAGTCTTTTTCCACCCATCCTTATTACTTGCGATTGTTTCGTTCGGAACTCTCGTTCTGGAGATATGGGTTAATGAGTCCTATACAAAGCAATACCATTGCAAAGAAATGGTTCAAACTACCAGAATAAGTACTTAAATTCATCGAAAAGCCAGTTAGTATTGAAAGTGCCCCTGGACTGCTTTGATACACGAACATTCTTGAAATTACATGTCGTATTTTTTCGCAAATAAATATGCTTTTAGTCACATTGATCATGAAAAATGTATATTGGGGTTTCAGTACAACTAAGTGTCAGTTGTGAGGAATGGTAAACGATGGTTAGAGCTGTGACATTATTTTTGTTTATAGAGCGAAATTTTGATTCTTTAAATCTTTATTTTCAATAATGCAACTGATAAATTTTCACTACAATTTTGTTATTCAAAAAGAAAGTTGCTCTTGGTGATGCTACGAGTATAACATGAATATGAATTATATTAGAAATCTATTTTCTCACTACTAGGACGTTTATCTCACGAGTGAACGCATTGCTCAATCCAACGGGTAAATTCATCAACCCTGGACAATGAGGGTGGATGTAGCGTAGTTGGTAAATCGATTGCCTTGTACGCAGCGCACCTGGGTTCGAGTCCCGACCCCGCACATAGGGTTAGAAATTTTTAATAAGAGATTTTTCTAACCCGAAGAGGCGAATGACCTTAAGGTTAAAACCTCTATAATCGAAATTAAAAAACTCTGGACAAATTTGCACATAGAAGTGAATTTACACATTATTTTGTCTTTGAAATGAACTTGCTTATTAATTTTTGAGAAATAGGTAATTGATTATTAAGTAAATTCACAAAATGTTTTCGGAATCAAAATCCTTGAATCACGCAGATGTGTTTGCATACCCGGATATTCAAAATCGGTTTAGTTTTGACCATAAAAAACCAGCAAAGCAATACTCTGTATGGAACGGTCTTGGCTTTAGTTAGTGGAAATTGGTAAGCGAAGAATGAAAATACAAAATGTTTAATATCTCCGCCGCTTGTGAACGGAGTTTGACAATCTATAGCTTGTTAGAAAGGTATTTTCATAAGCTTTTCTGTTTATTTCACGTGATATATTTGCCTTGTTTGAATGTTATTCGCTTCAAACCAGCCCTGTTTTGACAAAATTACCCATATCTCAGAAAGTAAACAACATATCGAAAATCAAAAATAATATTGTCAAATGGGAGCGTTAGGCCTTTTATTTGAAATTAGTTTCATTAAGATTGGTTCAGCCATTGCACAGTGGTCGCAATGGTACCAAAACGTGCGTTTAATTAATTGTGCTCTAGGAGTTGATCTTAGTGATTTGTTGTGTTAGGAATGCTTCTTTGGAATGTAAGCCCCCTTCTTTTGATATATACCGAATTGTGATTAATCCACCTAAAAGTGAGATAGAAAATTTATTTCTACTAACTTTCGAGATAGAGTCATAATGTCAATGACAAAGTTATAGAAAATTTTACTACGAGGAAACTTCCTGAACATGCAAACTCTCCAAAATGTAACGGTGTTGAGATGAAGTGCGTTGTTCGTGGAAGCCACTTAAAAAACAATTTTTTCATTATAACTTTTTTCTGAGATTTTTTCAATTTTTTAAATGCTTGAAGAAGTTATTGAAATTGAGAAATTAAACAAATTTGTCGAAGACGTCAACATTTTTTATTTGAAAACTTAAGAGTTATTGAATAAAATATTTAAAAAAAAAACCGCCATTTTGAACGTCTATTACTAGGAGATGTGGAAATATGTGGAAGACATTTCGATTCTATTAGAAAGACAGTGAAAAGTACTACAAGAAAAAATAGTAGTTACAACGGGCATCAACTGGCCTGTATGTAAAAATTACTTTCCAGTAATGCACGTTTTGTATTTTGTGACAAAATAAGTAAGACTTTTTCAACATAACTTTTTATGGTGATTTTTTCTATTCGTCAAATGTTCTGAAAAATCATTGAAAATGTCAAGGAAATCATATGAGACCAGAACTCTTAGTTTCTGTAATCTCAAACTCGCGAGTTATTCATAAATTAACACGATAACTAACGAATTTGATTCGCTAGGTGGACGACTGACAAAACTCCCCGAAGGAGACGTTAATAATGTAAATGCATCCGTTCACAATTTCTAATTACTGTCTGGTAGATTGTCAAAGTAAATTTGATATGAGATTTTGGTGTTCTGAAGTCCAACCATAAGTAATCACTAAAGAAATTTTTTCGCTCAGGTGCTCAACACCGCCTTTAAGCGGGCAAAGTATCTTACAAAAAAAAAACTAAACTTCCGAATTATTCCACTAAACAAATTCACATCTACAGTGAAATGCTAGTAACAGGCTACTCAAAAATATTTTTTTTAGTTGTTGAAATTTCCAAAAATAGTTAAAATGTGTTTAATGAAGATTACCACTAAACACAAAATAGTTTTTTTCCACGTTTTCCTCGACTTTTCAACTTTAAGCTTCAATTGCCTTTGACAGAAAGCTACGAATATTCAAACAATATGTGCGTATGAAACTAGGGGCAGATCACTCTAGGAATGTATAACAAATTTGCATTAACTTAGAAAAAATGCATTTAATTTCCATTTTTGCATTTACTTTGCACTCCCTCGCAGAAAAGATTACTTAACGATCGTCCTACACTGATCCACTTTGTTCGATGTTTTGTTGAATGTAGGGCTGTTTTTTGCAGGGTTTTGACGTCTTACACGCAACACAAAATACATTGCACGCAACGCAAAATGCATTACGAATTTCTATTTTGATGGAAAGAAATACATTTAATTTCGCTGATTTTTAAAAATGCATCACAAGTGATCTGCCCCTAGGTATGAAAGGTGTGAGCGTTGGGAAGAAATGCTAGTGCGGATGCCAACATACAATCATGTTTTAGTAGTTTTATTTAGATTTTTATAGAGACCGCCTAGAGGCTGTGGTGGGAACTAAAGGGATAAGCCACATTGAATGATTAAATATTTGAAATTAAAATTCGACTGAGTTATAATATACACGTGAAAATATTTTTCTAAAGTTTTTCTGGCTTTTCTGGTTCTAAAATGCAACTCTGATTACGAAATCGTTTCGTGAAAACGTCATATAATACATTTGGCAATGGTTCTTACTCCTGCAAATACTGTTAAAATTTGTGCATGTCTTATAGCATTAACATTCAAAGTTGTGTCAATTTTTTAATATTTCCTAAATTTTAGATTACAGAAAACTTAGAGTTCATATGTGTGCTTTGAAACTTCCAATGATTTCTTAGAACATTTGACGAATAGAAAAATCACCATAAAAAGTTATGTTGAAAAAGTCTTACTTATTTTGTCACAAAATACAAAACGTGCATTGATGGAAAGTAATTTTTACATACAGGCCAGTTGATGCCCGTTGTAACTACTATTTTTTCCTGTAGTACTTTTCACTGTCTTTCTAATAGAATCGAAATGTCTTCTACATATTTCCACATCTCCTAGTAATTGACGTTCAAAATGGCGGTATTTTTAAACTATTTTATTCAATAACTCTTAAGTTTTCAAATAAAAAATGTTGACGTCTTCGACAAATTTGTTTAATTTCTCAATTTCAATAACTTCTTCAAACATTTAAAAAATTGAAAAAATCTCAGAAAAAAGTTATAATGAAAAAATTGTTTTTTAAGTGGCTTCCACGAACAACGCACTTCATCTCAACACCGTTACATTTTGGAGAGTTTGCATGTTCAAGAAGTTTTCTCGTAGTAAAATTTTCTACAACTTTGCCATTGACATTATGACTCTATCTCGAAAGTTAGTAGAAATAAATTTTCTATCTCACTTTTAGGTGGATTAATCACAATTCAGTATACATCAAAAGAAGGGGGCATACATTCCAAAAAAGTCTTCCTAACACACCAAATCACTAAAGTTAACTCCTAGAGCACAATTAATTAAACGCACGTTTTGGTACCATTGCGACCACTGTGCATTGCTGAGATAATTACATGACATTTTGTACATACATACATACACACATACACACATACACACACACATTCAGACATTGTCTCAATTTGTCGAGCTGAGTCGATTGGTATATGAAACTCGGCCCTCCGGGCCTCGGAAAAAGTTTTCAAAGTTTGAGCGAATCCTATACATTTCTTTTGTAAGAAATGTAAAAAGATGGGAGAGCCGATTGTGACGTCGAAAGCCACGGAGACTCAACAGTGATCGATTAAGTCGAAGTATTCCAAAAGGTTCTAAAACCTCTCCAGCAGGAGGAGCGCCCGAAACCGAAACGATCTTGTGGAAGCAGGCACAGTTCGACAGTTTGCTGGCCGAAATAAGTGCGTTGACCAAGAATCTCAATCTGAAGCCGGGACAGATGCCTTTAAAAAAAGCGGTCGAGTACCCTGGTCAAGCTGACTCCGATACTGGACAATAAAGGTATGCTACGAATGGGCGAAGGACTCTAAAAATCGGACCACATCTCGTTCGACTAGAATCATTCCTATCATTCTTGCTCGGCAGCACATCACCAAGAAGTTGATTCAAGTTGATCGGTGGAAAGAAGAAAGGGGTGGCCTGCCTCGTCGTCAGAGCGGTGCATCTCGAGGTGGGGAACAGTCTGACAACACAATCGTTCTTGATCCGCCAGTTTTCCTGTTAGCGGGCTAGCTCCTGATATTATATTTTCAAACAACGCCACTTTCTTCGTTATATGGTAACTGCGATGAGGCCATTACAACAGCAATAACGGCCTGGTGATTCATTCCGCCGGGCACTCCGCACGTGGGTGGTGTATGGGAACGGATAGTCCGTTCCGTGAAGGAGGCAATGAAGGCTTTAGACGATGGAAGGAATCTGACAGACGAGGTTCTGGTGACGACACTGTCGGAGGAAGAGTACATGATAAACACACGTCTCACGAACATACCTCAGTCGAAAGTGAAACTCTAACACCGAATCATTTTCTACGTGGAATGGTGAAAGGCACGGATCTCATGGTGGACTGCGGTGTGAATCTAGCGGAGGCTCTGCGTGACGTGTACAAGCGATCCCAGTACCTAGCAGACCGGATGTGGGAGCGTTAGAGCAAGGAATATTGTCCAACGTTAAAGGTGGATGGTAAAGACCGGAAGAATAGGCCTAGAGAAGTAGTTGAGGTGGTGGTTCAAAGGTCCGATTGTCGGATACGAGAAGCGAAAGTTAGGACTGCGGCAGGAATAAATACTATGTATTCTGTGTAGGGAATAAACAAATGAACAAAAATAATAAAATTTTATTTGTAATTTCCTTTAAATTTATCACTGAAATGTGAACTCGAAGCACGCCGCTGTTCTATTTACGAATTTAATCTGACGAAATTCATTTTGCTCGTATAATACACAGATAAAAATATTTTGTAATTTTAAATTTATTTTCATGCACATATTTGGAGCATGAATATAAACGTAAAATTAAGTCCCACTACAAATACACACGACTTGTCGTGGTTTCTTCAACGAATTTAATTGTAATTTTACACGTTTATTGAAAATTGCAGTTTCATTAAACGAAAAACCAATGCGCTTTAATGTATTTTTAATCCGATATTTCTGTAAAATAAATGACATGTAATATCACACGAATGAAAGTGTAAAATCATATGCTTTTTGATGCTCCAATTCGTAATGCACTGATTTTAATTTAAATTTCAATCAAATTTTTGTTTCAAGCTTTGTATGTTTACATTCGTATTGATTTACATGTCGTTTACATTTCATTATTTTTGGTGTGTACCTACACTAAGCAAAAAGAGACCCAATCTGGGCTCAAACAGTCATTGCAAATTGCATAATATGACAAACCACCCACGGCTTATGTGCACATACGAACTCGACGGGGTTCTTCATTGAATTCCGGTTGGAAAGGCTACAGTGAGGGTAAACATTATCGATATGTGGCCACGAGCTCCGACTGCGCAAAGAAGGTGCGAAGAAAGCAGAGGCAAACATCGAAGATATCACCTACGGATTATTCTTCGTCCAAAGTTTGCACTTGAAGGGTACCATCCCTGAAGGATTCCTTCTGTGTATCATTTTTATCAATGCTCTTTCATGCAGCAGCGTTTGTGGATAACCCTCTTCACAACAGTTTGCTCCGTTTCTAATAGACACACTTCCTTGTTTGCTCATTTTTTGTTAGTGCCCTTGTTATCAGCAAAACAGTATCATTCATACATAAATTCTTTCGGTATTCTATCTACCTTTGGAATGGCTGCATAGATGCGGGAAGTCAGATTGTGTGCTATGCTGATATGCATCCTTTAAATGTCTTTAGCGATCACCATTCCCCAGGACATCATCATTACTGTCTAGACAAGCTGCAGGGGCTCGTGCCTACCATCGCGCCTCGTGTTGTTTGTCCCGGACAACCAATTCAGAGCCTAATGCGAGTAGGTGCATGTGTGTCCGACAACACCTCAAATCGATCACTTTGGAAGATAATTGAACAGCTGGATACGATCGACGACCACCGTGTTTGATCCTTATTTGCTCATTTGATTCCTGCTGGCTGTTGGGATGAAGCTGTTTATGTTTTGGGTAAACAAATACTCCACATTGACCGCCCTCCTGCGGATGTACCAAGAATCGTTTACAACACTATTTACCCTGATTGGTGTCTTCTGGACCCACACACGTGGTTCATATTTGACAGCAATTTAATTGAGGCCTGGCATCCAGGTGTGAACGTAGAGATAAACTCTTGGTTCTAGGAAAAAAACCATTTTCGATTAAGAAAAAGTGACAAAGTTTGCAAACTTTCAAACTAGTGCACCTATTCTTTTTCACCATCATTCCTCGCAATACTTCTTCCAGAGGCACTGCACGACCCAAGGTTACCCACAATCCGGCAACAACAAAATGTATAACGAAATAATAGAATGATGCCAACATTTTTAATTAACCCAACCTTCTGCCGTCTGGAACGTGCCGAAATCAAAGGCAAAATTGCAGTTTGATTCCAATCTAAATTCTAATTCCGCCCATTCCGATGCGATGCAGTTCAGACGATCCGGGAATTTGTCACGTGTGCCTTCGGGATGGTACAAACCATAAGGCATTAATTCTAATGCTAATTTCGGAGCTGCTGTTGCTGCTGCTTGCTTGCTTCTGCTGCCGTCGTTCAAAAGGAACACTATGCTGCCGTGCATAAATTTGCGCCAGACGGAACGCTGACGATAATCACCGCCGCCAATCCTCATCTTCGTCGTCAACGGATCAAATTACTGCAACCGACTCGTGCCTCAGATGGCTGCTGGGTGCATGCTGGGGTTTTTTTTTCTCACCATGTTGTACTCGTTGGTGCTAATTACAGGTTTCACATATGGCGTCAGGTTGGCTGCTTACCCCCTGATTCAGATGGAGCTAATCGGAAGGGTTTTCGGGTCTGGTGACAGTTGGTGCATTGTTGGTGTTAGAAAGAGATTCTTTCTTAACATTAGCAACATACGGTATATCGACGACATGTAAGTAAGGGAGTTGCCTAGTTAGATTGTGTCGAGTAAGTTTACCAGACTATTAAAATCCAGTTGGAAGCTCTATTAATTATTCTATATGACAGTTAATCATGGATTGCGTACGACGTCGTCTCATCAGTATCTGTGGCTGACTCAGCACCCGACCAAAATTTATTACTAGATAAGGACAGTTTATTACTAATGTAATAAAAATTAATTTTTTAGGCTCCTTCGGATATTATTCGTGAATTTTTAAATTCAATTTTGAGATTCGACAGTGCATACAAAGCACTGCTACACTCCCTATGATTGCAAATCAGTCCATAAAGATAGGAAATCCCATAGAAAAAGGGACAAATATGCGATCATGGGCAGTATACGTAATGTTGCATGTTCTATTCCATTCATCGAGATAAAGCTAAACAGAATTTCGGACACTACAAGTAACTTCCGACTTCGCTATCAATGCTTTCGAAGCAACACATTTTCGTCATTCCAATTCAACTCTGGAGAGCATCGAGTCAATCATCTTGATTGTACCGGGGTGGAAGTAAATCTGTTATCAATTTCTTATCATAATTTCGCCGAATCCGCGTTTATCGCTCAGGACAGTGTCGTAGCAGAAACGAAGATGCATGCAAATATTGAATTGTTGGTGATAGGGACGTGACGCTGACGACGTACGGACGTACGACTATGACGGATTGTGCATACTTTGTCAATCATGTGATAGGGTTGTAAGTTTTGATATTTAGTTTCGATAGTTAAACCGTTACGCTAAAATAGGGTTCGTCGCGGTGCGGATGTGGGCGGTAAATGGATAGTCCGCACCGCAACCGCAAAAAAATAATAAAACCGCACCGCTTACCGCAACCGCACTGCATTTACCGCACCGCACCGCGCGGTAATGCGGTAAATGCGGTAAATTTCTGTATTTTTGAAAAGTGTGTTGAAAAATTATCAATTTTTTTGAATAACCAAATATAATAAAATATTACTCTTATTTACACGTACATTTACTTTGACGGACTCCTCAGAATGTAACATTTATTAAAAAATTAAAAAAGTTGACACTTTGCAAGTTTTATTAATAAAATTCCGTACATTTTGAGATAAATACTTTCGAAACAAGGTAAATCTTAGCATAGCACTGAAGTCATATGAAATGTAGCTGTACCAGTACCGAAAATCCCGGGAATACCGACCCATTTTTGGTACCGTAATACCGGTACTGAAGAAAAGCCAGTACCGGTATTTTCGTTACCATACAATTTTTTTATGAAAAATATGTGGATTCTCTAGGGGGACATGTTTCAAAATATCGGTCTGCAAGATGACTTTTAATTATATTAATTACCTTCTATAAGTTAAACATTACTAGCTCCCGTTGTATTGAACGGAATGTTTAAATTCTTTATATTGTTATTATTAAATTTTAACGATCTTGTACTAAATTTCATAATATTCACATCTAGCGTAAGAGACGTAAAAATTTGCTATAATTTTTTTATTAGCGACATTCTGATTGGTTTCCATTTTTACTGGGTGGCACGTAATAAGACTATGATCTAAATCATGTCTTTGGTTTGCCTTAAACCTTTATTTATAAAATAAAAAACAGCGATTTAGCAGCTAACAATTTTAGACTTGGTGAGCTACTCCAAATGGGGCGATTTGTGATTATTAGTGATACGAAAATTCAGCAAAACTCCATAGTTTACAGGAAAGCAAAGAGCCTTGGTATGCAGGTCGAAGCCAATTTACAGCAAATCAAGAGAAGAAAAGCGAGCAACCTGCTCGGATTTACTGCCATTCTCGCTTTGATTTACTGTTATTAATAGTGTTTCTTACTTTTACCATCCACGGTGTTCCTAAAACCGTTATTAACTAAAAAAATGACCATAAATTTGGCATACGGCATTCGACAGATACAGTATCCAAGCATCTTCTCAGTGAATTTCAAAATGATCCATCGAGGGATTCGAGAGATATGGCGATTTGAAGTTTTATGATACGTTTCATAAGGCAACCAGCAAACACCCACGGGTTTGGTCTAATCTCTATGAACAAAAAAATATTTGTCGACTTATTTAGTATATGGCATTCAAAAGATATAGTAATCAAGTATATCCCCTGCAAGTTTGGAAATATTTCATTGATGGAATCGAAAGTTATAACAGTTTGGATGTGGTATGCGGTCATAGATGGGTTTTCTACCAGACTTCAAGCGTGTCATATTTGTCCATTGACTATTTAGATCGTTTATACGTGTCGCGATTTTTAAAGGAAACCCTTACCATTTAATTACATAAATATAATGTACAAATGGTGTTATTAATATGGTGCACTGAAAAAATATGAAAATAGGGTTGTCTACCAAACGTTAAATATAATGTGTAATTTAAAAAAAAAAATAGATGAAAGTTGGAATGTTTACTTCAAAAGACCATATCTCAATGGTATGTTGACTGATTCTAATTAATTTTTCATTATTGAACAGGTAGACGTTTCATCGTTAATTTTCATCACGGAGTATATAAAATAGAGTTGGCTACTTCAAACAATAGACAACTTAATTATCCTCAACTATATGTATTATCACTATTTAGTAAATATCTTTATATTCAAAACGACGACCCATCAATTTCTATACATTAGTTGAATGCAACGAACGCAAACTATAAATCATGGAAAAATAAAACCATAAATTCAATACATATATTCAAAAATATGAAGGTATTTGCTGATTCAGATCAATTTATGTTATGATACGGTTTTTGTTGGAAATTTTGTACAATCGTGATTCGTTGGTTGGGTTGATAGATGTTAAAACTGGGGGATGTTATTAGTAGGGGGATCAAAGGGCATGTTATTAGTACAAGTTCATCTGCTCATATCTCTAACTATTGTCAGTTTGATTGTCGAATTGAATTTAACATGAGAATTTGACATTCAGATGTCGACAATGGACCAACTAGCGCGGAGGTCCAACTAAAAAGCGGCTCCTGTTAAAAATTGAGCGACCAGCGAATCACGACTGTGTTAGTTTTGACATTTCATATATCCATAATTTGTAGTAAACAACAATTGCAATCAACTAGTATATAAAAATTGATAGGCCGCTATTTTTAATACAAAAATAATCACTAAATAATTATAATACATATAGTTGAGACCAATTGTATTGTCTATTTATTTATGTAGACAACTCTATTTTATATTCTTCTTGATGAAAATTAACGATGAAACGTCTACCTGTTCAATAATGAAAAATTAATTAGAATCAGTCAACATACCATTGAGATATGGTCTTTTGAAGTAAACATTCCAACTTTCATCTATTTTTTTTTTAAATTACACATTATATTTAACGTTTGGTAGACAACCCTATTTTCATATTTTTTCAGTGCACCATATAAATAACACCTTTCGTGCATTATATTTATGTAATTAAATGGTAAGGTTTTCCTTTAAAAGTCGCGACACGTATAAACGATCTAAATAATTAATGGACAAACATGGATTCACGCTTGAAGTCTGGTAGAAAACCCATCTATGACCGCATACCACATCCAAACCGTTATAACTTTCGATTCCGTCAATGAAATATTTTCAAACTTGCAATGGATATACTTGATTATCTTTTGAATTCCATGCACTAAATAAGTAGACAAATATTTTTTTGTTTATAGAGATTGGACCAAACCCGTGGGTGTTTGCTGGTAACCTTATGAAACGTATCATAAAACTTCAAATCGCCATATATCTCGAATCCCTCGATGGATCATTTTGAAATTCACTGAGAAGATGCTTGGATACTGTATCTTTCGAATGCCGTATGCCAAATTTATGGTCATTTTTTTTAGTTAATAACGGTTTTAGGAACACCGTGGCATCTGTTAAAGTCGATAAAAGACGCACCGCTTAGCAGTTGTTGATTTCATAGTGGCCTAGATTTCGAAATAAAAGAAGGTACCGCATACGAAAAATATTTTCTGCTGAGATGAGTCATGCCATTCCGAATCAATTAAAAACAATAAACATGTTTTTTGATCAGCACAAATCAATCATCTGAGAATAAGGTCATCAGTTTCAGCATTCAATTTCATTTTGAAGCTCTTTTCGAATTTAAAAAAGGGCTTCAGTACCGTAGTACCGGTTCTCGACAAAAAGGGTCGGTACTGCAAACCCTATATGTACTTCATCATTACACATACAAAAACGTTCTTCCGCAGCAATCAATAGGAAAACTTTTAAGTTCTCCAAATTAATCAAAAGTTCTCCAATTTAATCACAATTCACAGTTGAGAAAATGTCATCGTAAACGATTCATAATTCCACGATTGTCAAGAGGAATCGGGAGAAATGATGCATTTTTAAATTGGATTTGACAGTGCAATTCAATTGTTTTTCAATGATTGTATTGTGCATTTTATATATTTGAAAAGGTTCGCTTGTAAATTTTTAAAAAGTGTTCAAAATATGTCGTAAAAATACTGATGCCAAATTATATTGGACACAGCTTATAGATTTTATTTCTTAGTAACAGATTGTTTTATCATATTAGAATAAACAAAATGTAAAAAATCAAGTAGCGATAGGTCGAATACAGATTATATTCGGATTTATTTTCCAATCATTGTCAAGTCCATGGAAATTAGAGCAATCAAATGTTTATTATGTTTCCCTATTGTAAGGTTTCGTCGTTCTTAAATGGTAAAAGTAAAAGTTTTAATTCACTTTTTAATGCAGACTGCAGACTTATCAATTACTTTTTTAAGTGCGGTTGCGGTAATACCGCGCGGTAAATACTTATTTCCCGCACCGCATCCGCAAGAAAAAGTGTCTTACCGCACCGCAGTTTTTGCGGTGCGGGTGCGGTAAATACCGCGCGGTTGCGGTAAATACCGCAACCGCGACGAACCCTACGCTAAAATAGTATCGGAAAAACCCCCGCTTGAAAACATGATATTTCTGTTAACAGTTAAAGCTTCAGAAGCTAGTAACCCAGACCGGATACTTAGAAAATTTATGACCGAATGATTCCACTCACAGTTGGTCGTCATGTTTTGCCTCTCGCTCGGTGGCAACGTTGCAGCCGCTGACTGCGTAGGAACTCGGGACTTGTTGGGACGTATTTGAAGAACTCTCGAAAAGCAAGTTCACCGGTGATACCATGTGTATTCAACCGATCGGAGAAACTAAAAAATCTGTGAGAACACGTGTTTCCACTCCAGGACAACCAGACATGCATGCGGAGAGCGGGGCAGTGCGCCCAAGGCGCGCTCTTGCTTTTCTTTTATTTCCTTCTCCAGTCGAAGGAGGCGCGCGCGACTTAAGTGCTCTCAAGTGTGAATTATTGAGAAATGGATCCTGTTCCTGCCTTCGGGCTGGATCCTGCTGTATTGTCCTTGACTGAAGCTCGGGTTACTGCCATACGGGACCTATCTTTTATTCCTTCGCATCAACAATAAAGCAGCTAACGAATGATAGACAATGGTCGTACCTTTAGGAATAAAAAATTCTCACTAAAAGTCGCAGATCTATTGCCGATTGCCAATGAACATGAAATCGCAGCAGGCGGTGAAACCACTGGATTGCGGAATTGTCATCCATGCTCAATCATATTTTTCCACCGAACTCTGTCAAAATAGGACCGGTGGTTTTGCGTGAGGTCTCTATTTATCACTTTTCACAGATCTGCCTGTCACAGAGGGTAAGGATTTGATCTTTGTCCACATGTTGAATCGAAATTAAATGAAAACATAAACTAACCAAAATTTGCCCACCAGCATTTCTGTGTTTCTCCATAAATAGCTACATTGAAACAGCCCAGAGTTGCATGAAAGGACAAAAGTATCAAGCCCCTTTTGATCCCATTCATTCTTCGTTGGGTGACGGACAAAAGAAAAATGTAGCAATATTTTCATTTCGATCTCTTTAGCTAGCCTGGGGTTTTGTTCATAACAAAACTTCTCTATGGCACGCTCGCCACACAGCACCACAATTCTGTATTTTGATTAGTTTGAGCGCGAGCGTGAACACCTTTAAACCCGACTCCTATACTAAAGTAATCACCTCGCTTGGTGTGCATTTGCTGGAATTTCCTGCTTTCTACCACTGAGAACTGACATACAAGTAAAGTTTTCAACTTGTGTAAGAAATAAAACTGTCGCTTTGAAATGACAACAGCAACTAGCAACTTGCCACTGGTCGGCGCTTCGATCGACCAGCAATCGCAAAACGGGACTTGTGTGCAAACTTGGATACAATGGTGATTCACGCTTGCGAACCTGTATACGATAATGATTTTCAACGTATTTTCATTTAAATGTTTACACAGGTTTTTGGCAAAGTTTGTTCTAGTTTATATGTCTGTTCTCTGTGTTTCTACGGTGTTGTAAATTCTAATTATATCACCCCGGTGACAACTTGACAGCTCCTATATATTGCACTCAAAAGATGATTTTGTGAAGATTTGGTGATGTCATGGCGGCTCGAATAGAGCAGCCCATTTTTTATTTTCCAAGTCTGAAAGAAATAAACAATTTAAGCATTGCTATCACCAAATTTATTTCGTTCAAATTAAAAACTGGCCTCGTTTCACTTTACCTAAACAGAAACATTCCATTCCATTTCGAATCTAAACAATCCACCATAAAAGAAATCGATTTTCGGAAATACAAAATAATTTTTAAAATCGAGCCACTTCCTCTTATATTGGAATTTTCGAAAATCTTCTGGATCGAACCAACATCTCCCGAGAAATGAAATCCTCCGGTAGAAGCCATTCCATTAGGTTTCTGTCAGACTGAAGCTGAGTAACATGCGAGAAGAATTCTGAAGGGATCTGTACCAAAACCGTCGCAATATCTTCCGGACAGAATTATTGCAAAAGTTGAACAAAACTCTGGCTGGAGTCGAACAAAATTGTACATTCCTGGCAGCATTCTTGCTAAAACCGAGCACTACCGGTTTGCTGCCAGAATGCTGGTAAAATCACACAAATTCTATCCAAAACCAATTTTGGTAAATGTGTAGCAAATCCTACATATCGACCACAATACTAAAATTCTTGACGTTAATTAGGATGTCTTAGGTTCACGAATTCGTCGCTGTTGTGCTATCTTATGACAAACGCCATTTTGGGGAAAACTGAGTTAGATATGCCACATTACTTGTTTAAACAATCTCTACAAAGTGGCGTTTACAGAATTTCGACTTTCTGCATGGTTACTGAGATATAGCGAGAAATGCGCTGAGAAATTTTTAATTTTTTGCTTCAAAGGACTGTGTAGTGGGATTGGCTCAAATTATCTTGATGAATAAGATGTTTTTATATGTAAAACTATCTCAGAAACACAATGGCATAATCATTTTCAAAACAAAAATGCGCGAATTGTGAAAAAATGCAATTTAAGTTTTAAACTGGAAATATAGCATATTTGGCAACACTGTAACCAAAAATAACTATTTTTGCTAGATTCCCTGACTTATTTCCTTCAAAATGCATCTCACTGATTGTTTATAGACCAAATGAAGCCAAAGATATGAATAAAAGTTGATAGTTGATGATTTTTTTTCTATGGAAAATTTTCCATGCACGATTATGACACGCTATACAAATTTTGTCATCAATACACATCTATGACACGTGTGAGTGCGACTTTTGTTTACATTTATACTAAAAGCTCGCAACATAGTCAACTGATCTTTGTAAAATTTGAATGTTTAACACAGAATAGACAGAAGCATCAATTGCCTTCCTTGAATTTTTTATACCATTTATAAGTTTCGAGATATTCAATCTCAAACTTTAAAAATCGTTTTTCTCGAAATGTGCAAAATGGCGCTTGTCATAAGATAGCACAACAGCGACGAATTGTTAAGCTTGGTGATTTACTTTCATTGGTCAAAATGTTTTTCATTCATATTTCTCGAGAAAAAAGCACCAATGATTTACCGATTACACACTTCACACAACAAGGATACCAAAACATTTTTGGGAAGGAAGAAAGACGGTTACCAAAAACAAAACCTTGCAGCTAAATTTATAATAGGATTTATGTAACTTTGCTGCCGGTTTCCAGTTACGGATAAATTAATTCTCTAATAAAAGTTTTCTTCATCCTAATTTTGGAATAAGCTTTTTCTAAATGTTGTTCTTGCTGCATTGACGGCGTTTATAACACACGTATCGAAACACGCTTTTCCCTTGAAACTAGTTCATTTCGTTGTTCGTGGTTCTCGTATGGAGAAGGTATACTAGCGCCACCATCAAATCAGTGGTACATATATGAAACAAGCACTATCTGTTAAGTTATCCCAGGTTGAATTATATATACATAACTGGAAGAAGAAAAAGTGCTCACATTACCGTGTTTTATTCAAATACACATAACTTTGTCCAATTAGATTATTCGTTATAACTAACCTCGACAATATTGACTATATCTTAATGGTCTTTTGTTGTGAGATATTGGAAATAAACATTTTTGCTGGAAGTATTAGGTTAAGTGAGAAAAAAAACTAATATTATTGGCTGTACCAAAATATAACTGCTCATTTTTAATTCCATCAATTTAGTTAGAAATTTCGCTGTGCCAATTGAATCACTTTATCTACATTCCTCTTCTCTGTCACCGAAAATGACATTTATCTCTTTACAATTTTCAAAATAAAACTTTTTGGTGACTTAGTGGAATACCATCCTTTAGGAAAAATCTGCATTTCACTATCGAAATCAATATTCCATATAAAGAGATACTAATTTTCAATTGTGTATTCCCATTATCTCCTCGTGAATCCAATTGCTACCGCAACTGTGTACATATTTTCCCTATATCGCAGAAAGCATGATTTAAAAAAATCATATTACGTACCGCATTGCCCTGAAGGATATCTAATTAACCTAAAATTGAGACATTCACATAATTTTCAAAGTAAACCATTCAGCATTTGCTTTCAGAGCTCAACAACCACATACATACAAATATTCCATCTACAAATGCAAAGAGCCTAGATGTTTTTGCACTTTCTCAAGGTGAAAACACTGAATTCGAATAACAAAATATACTTTTAAAACTAACTCCTACCAAATTCAAGCGTAGACGTGGGAAGACTTTTCGTTCAGTGTAGGATTTTCAGAACGTCGCAATTTTGACACAACCGAACGATAACAGCTTTGACAAATTGTTGTCAAAGAATGAAACGAAAAACATGATGAAATGTTGTAAAACTTCTTTTAATAAAACCACAAATAACTTCGATATGTTTAGCAGTTACTCTCGATGTTTTGCGTCGTTGTACAATGCCAGCAAGTTTATTCAATTCGGACATTTTTTCAAGGGAAGCACTCTTTATTTATTTTAACCCACCTTTTTCGAATGGCCGAATGTAAGAATGGCCGGTGAACAGTTCTAATTATCAACATTATTCTCGATGGCACTATCGCTGAATTGCATCAGTACATCCAGCGGCTCCAAATTAGAGATGTGATCACTACTACGAACTGATCATTTAATATCAAACCATCGATTGATCGAAACAGTTATTTCACAAGGCTATAGCTTCAAAAAAAACGAGTTGAACCTTATTCGTTCGAAATGATTCTGTATGTAATTCACGATGACAGCTGACGATGACAATAGAATAAAGTTTTTCTTAATCCTCTTAAGGCTCAAGTTACCTCAAGGCTTGGTAGTATGCGTAAGAAAAATTGTGTTCAGCTTTGCCACCAGATTATCCATTTAAACCTTTTCAAAACTCTAAAAGAAGAATATCAGTCGATTTATTAGATCATCACGATTCAATTCATGCAAAATACCTGCTGGAAAAACCATCGGCTTAGCTGGATGGTGCTTTTGAAAAAGTGGCTGTGATTTTTTATCACACTACCACAGCGAGCTGGGGTACGCAACACAACTGCGCAATGAAAAAACCACAGCCACTTTTTCAAAAGCACCATTTAGCTAAGCCGATGGTTTTTCCAGCAGATATTTTGCATGAATTGAATCGTGATGATCTAATAAATCGACTGATATTCTTCTTTTAGAGTTTTAAAAAGGTTTAAATGGATAATCCGGTGGCAAAGCTGAACACAAATTTTCCTACGCACACTACCAAGCGTTCAATTCTAACACATGCTTAAAAAAGGTAACTTGAACCTTAATGGACCAAATCAGCCAATGTAGTGTAAATAGGTGTGACAGAACACACGGTTTGCTAATGTTGGAAACAAAAAATATATAAACGATCCAGAAGCACAACGGGTCGACGTCATAGCGCTCACACGATTTAATGAAAGTTGAAGGAACGGTATGATGAAAGCAAGTCGATTTTTGTTCCGAAATCACTCACACCACTAATGTAAGATTCATCTTACGAATAGCAAAGTGTCATCTTAGCCCCACATGTACAAATCACATTGCAAATCAGCAACGAGGTGAGGTGCTACCAAAAGTTTTTTTCCGTAGATTATTTTCCTATTTTTATTGAAAACCAAAAACAAGTGCATAATTTTTAAAATGTTCCATGTAATTTATATAAAGTGTCAAAACTATTTTCGTAATAATGGCGAATATACAGGAATACCGTGTTAGTTCGTACGCCTGCGTACACCATCGTTTTTCACTAGCACTATTGAAACGTACGTACTATCGATAAACAAAAGTTAAACGAAATATATTACTTTTTAGGCTTATAATGAATTAGGCTTAGCAACAATAATTATATTCACCACGACACACATACATGTAATAAACTGTCCTAATTAACGAAACTAGTGATTTTGTCATCAACATAGACTTTTTTGTCTGAAATTTGAAATATCAAGTTCAAATATTGATAGTTGCATATAATTTGTTTTGTGTTCAATCTTGTCGCGATCTAAAGTAGAAATTTGAAAAACTAATGCGGGTTTTACTTTTACAAACTACGTAACGTTATTGACACTCAGCTCAAATATTTTTGAATACCATATTCCATTTAAATGGTATGTGAATCCATCCTGTCTATTCAGCTTTTTGTTGGTGGCTGCATCCCCAAATGCGCACCGCACTTTGACAAGTCATCCGTCTAATGTCAATTTTGACAAATCATCAGGCTTGTCAAATTTGGCAAACCGTCCTTCAGATTCAATTTTTTGATTGAGGTAGGCGTTTTCTTCTGCTCTCAACTAAAAGTTGAACGCCAAATAAAAATATTGTTTTTCAGTTAAATAACTAAACTGATTTCGGCACGGGTTCGCACAGTCAACTGTAGTCCCATTCAACAGCGGCTCAACTCAACTCGAAATGTGGATACCAGATATCTGCTACGCCGCCATGATTTCAAAGCCAACATCTAAAACGTCACGTTAAGGTCGAACAGAATCGATTACATTCGACACAACTTTGTGGAAGTCGAGTTCGTTTAATTTATTGATGCATCATGGTTTTTGTTATTCGCCGATATGCCAAAACAACACTTTTCATCAATTAGCGGTTAACAAACAACTAAAGATTAAGTCATGCCGTACCATGCCTGACTACCCACTCTACTTTTACAGTAAACGGCAAGTTACGGCGGGTAGCCTAGAACAAAGTTTCAATAGCCAACCGATCGCCAGCATCTAGTTTAACCCGCCTAGCCGCCATTTGGTTTACTGGGTAGTGAAGATCGAGCTTAGAGCAAATCGAGCGGAACAATTTGAACTCTCAGTGGGGCCCATAATTTGTGTGCCCGCTGAGATGTTGACTTATGTCAGTTCAATACAAATGGGATAGGGGTGCCATATACGTGGTGAATACAGAACATCTGCTTTTCGAAACTATTCGCTATTCGCAATCGGCATACAGAAATCGGTCAACCTACAGCGTTCAATATGGCAATTAATCAGTCTTGTAATGTAATTGGGCGATTATTATACTGAGTAAAACCAATCAGCGACACTCCTATCTAGTCGAAACAAATAAGTCAGGTGAATTGCAACTGATTTCTTCGGAGATAGCAGCTGTAGCTGGTGGTAAAGTTTGCTGCAAATTTGTATCCAAAATCAGCTGTGAATAAACATTATCTAGGTCTAGGTTTAGGTACTGTATCGTTAGAAGATGCTTTTCCAGGTGGTTAAAAAGCAAGTTTCATGGGCTATTATTGGTTTTAGGTAAGAGCAGAGGTTCTAATCGCATAATTCTCTCGTCTTTTTTCCAACAGCTGATGAGACCGCTTGTCAAAATTGACACTGCTGACGATGTGTCAAAGTTGACACTGTACAGACGACATGTCAATATGCGCATATGAAAACGCAGCCACCAGCAAAAAGCTGAATACTATGCTCTCTTCAGAAAATGGGATAGCATATTTGGCAAACAAATCGGAATCAATTGTCGAAGTATTTGTTCATTAATGCGAATACGAACTGGATGGGCGCTTCATTAGCGCACAGCTCGTTAGGGACCATCCATAAATGACGTAGCATTATATGGGGGAGGGAGAGTTTTGTATTTTGTGATGATGTGTGATGACAGGGGGTAGGGGGTTATGTCATGCCGCGTAGCTTTTTTAAAGGGGAATAGGGGTTGACTTGATGTCTCGACAATCTTACCCGTTTCATTTAACTAACATCATTTATTATTTTTTTTTTTTAAATTCGCGGGCACAAGTGCGGGGGGAAGTTTCTGTCAAGCTACGTAATTACCACGGGGGGTACTTAGAGGTTTATGACGAAATGCTTCGAATGGTGAGGTGGGGGGGGGGGTGTTAAAAATCACTCAAAATTACTACGTCATTTATGGATCGTCCCTTAGAGCATCGATGAAAAATACAATTGTAAATCGTTGATATATTGTTAATTAACTATAAACTTTTTAGCTTTCCTGCATTCTGCTAAACGTTTTGTTATTTGCGTATCTGAATAATATCAAAAATAACTTCAACTAAAAAGTTGTCTAATCATGCTTGTTCAATTTATTCCTATTTCTCTCTTCGCTCCGACAATTTCATTTAATACTCTTTCTCCCCATCTCAGTCCCTACAAAATGTCAATTGATTGAAGCGTTAGTAGGATGCTTTCTGTGATGAAAATAGTATAATGAAATTCCATTTTCATTCCACGAAAAATATTCAAATTCTATAGTGTAGTCTGACAGCACGGGTGATTGCTTACCGTATGTTGGAATTAAAATATTTCTCGACAAACATATGATTACGGCCTAAAAGCCACCTGTCAAAATCCACTTTGAATGGAAATTCCAGACAAACCGTTACTAGTCGAACACAGTTCACAACAGTTTATGAAAGTGAAAACTTTTCTCTTTCATCTGTGATTGGCGTGTAACGGTTTGTCCGGAATTTCCATTCAAAGTGGATTGTGACAGTTGGCTTTTAGGCCGTAATCATATGTTTGTCGAGATTTGCTTTGATGGTCGCAGTGCGCTTGAAGCAAACGTATTATAATGTACCCGGGATTTATTTTGTGCTTATTTTTAACATACGCTTAATCTAGAATTGTTTGATGAATTTTAAGGTGAATTGTTGATAAAAGTATTCCCCAGTTAAACTAAAGGTATGTTTCGACGAAATATGTTTTATGATTCTGGTGTTGTAAGCAGACATTTGACGAAAATGATCCGCTAGATATAAATGACTTTCGCTTAGCACACAAATCGTTTTGCTTAGATTCATTATGCTAAAGGTGAACTTGCAACTAGTATTTAAAAATGAAGTTTTATATACCTCAAAGTTGATGTTTATCGGCTGTTATCAACATATATGTTCACCGTTCTAATAGAAAAAAAACCTGATCTTCTAACACCACCAAAGTTTTTGCTATATTACGTTAGCTCAAGGCTTCGTTTTAAAACCAAACAGTGGAAAGTATGGTAGCAATTGGCTCTACTGCTATAAATGCTCAACACCTTATTTAATTAGCCTAATCAGCATTAGTTCAATGCTTTCTTCATGCTAATTTTGTTGTGCGAGGGTGGGTATTTAAGGATGATGAAATACTCACAAGCGAACCACTCTCCAATTTAATTTGGTATGCCTGGTTGTGTAGTGGAGGATGAAGATGATAGGGGTTGAGAGGATCGGGGGTGCGTTATAATGGATGTATGAGGTGGTTCTCTGAGGGGAAAGTAATTGGTGTAATCTAAAGTGGGTTTAAAGGGGGAGTAACCCCTCTCCGTACACCTCTAGCCACGTCGTACGTCGTAGGTGGCCAATGTGGTCAAAGCGACTTTGATTTGTCATTAGTATGCTATCTGGCTCTTTCCCAAAAGAAATTCAATTGGATTACCTAATGTAACTTTTCTACTGTGTATCCCGGTAAAGCTCAGTAGCAAGAGCCCCCTCGAGCTGGATCTCAGGGTCGGCATACTACTGGGTAATCGGAGGAGTTTTGCGGACAACTGTGCAGGGTACTATCACCTAACTGAACGTGGGCTATGGAATTATTAATTTGAATAATTAAAATATAGGAGACTAGATAATTTATTAAATGAAACTATTGTTTCATTACAGATCTATATTCACTATTGCTTGTGTGTATGTGAGTGTATGTATATTCTTTGTGATTTGACCGGTACGTACCGCTGCTGTTACTGGAAGAGGCTGGTGGTTCAGGGCCGACCTGCGAGCGCTCGCGTGGCTGCTGCTGACAACGATGGGGTAAGGAAACTAGCGACGATGGTGACTGCTCTATTTCGCTGGTGGGTTTGATGGGTTCTTGATAACGTTGGTAGTCTAATGGCGGCTGCTGGCGTCTTCCCTCATTGACTTGCATCGACAGGCCCAGGGCGATACCGGAGTGCCCGTGCCGAGAGGGGTAAGTCTTCCTTAGCGGTTATTTGTTTATTTGTATGGCCCAAGGCTAGATAACGATCGTTGGTCTTTGACGGGTTAGACGTAGCAAGCATCCAAGGCTCGCTATGCCGAATCGTGTGCTACCTGGTATGGATGATCGGGTCACCCAAGGCAAGGAAAATTGTATAAAAACCAAAAAGTCCTGTAAGAGAGATTAGCTCTAGTCTAGCTTTAATTTCTACTTCCCAGCCGTAGTATAATTTGAATTAAAGGCTATTACCTGAATAAACGGTTCAAATTACACCTCACTGATCTTTTAAGGTTGAACCGAGAAACTTTATGAACCTTTTTATGAAGATCAAACCGTGTGTTTGATCTTCATAAAAATCAATCAGCTTATGTAGAATGTTGTTACAGTACTGCTGATTGATTTTTATGAAGATCTAACACACGGTGCTGAAAAAACTGCTTTTTTCGGTTTTCGATTTCTGTCCCATTCTCTGTTTAACCTTAACTCTGTTTAAAGACTCACTTCACTTTTAAGGTGTTAAGCACACGGATGCCAAATCACTTATGATCTTTGGTGGGGGTTCAGAAGAACCTTTTAAGCATAACCTATCATAACAATTTGGCGGTTTTCTTTTGCTTTCTGAGCGCGAACTTTGGGTTTGTCGCGCTACCATTTTTCACTTGCTTTCCTCCCCCTTTCATTATCTGTTATACGGTTTGGTGTTCGTTGGTTTTGCTACCCGCTTGTACCCACTGTTTTGTTTTAGTGTGTTGACAATTATTTGTGTTCCTATTCATACTCATCCTATTTCTAATAATTGACAATTAACAAATTATTTATACTTATATTATACTAACCCTACTAACAATTAATCCCTTGTCTTCAAGAAACGTGACAGTACATATCAACATTAGGGCACATATTCAATATAAGTAGAGGACTTTGTAACAAACGGTTGCACTAATTTGCACATAAGGGCACAAGACCTGTCTTTGAAAAGTTTGATTTTAATGTTTCATGGTCCACTCGTCAGTAACTGACACCAACTTGCTATCAGTTAGACGATGTATCAAAACTAACACCAAATTGGCATCAGTTAGACACTAAAACCAAACAGTTCATACAACATGTGTGATCGCCTAGAGCAACTGGCTGGTACCGAGTGATGGTCCGGTTAGCCAAGCTCTGGGTTGCTGACGGAAACGAACTGTCTTTTGGCATGAGAGCCAAACGACGAATCAGTGACATTTTTGACGCAAACACGCCAGATATGAAGCCATCGCCGCAACGCTACACAGAATGTGGGCCCCCGACTATCTTTAAAGCTTCCATTTCCCGACGGTTTTCAGCTTCCCGGGATTCGGGAAATAAATAATAAATTTCCCGGGAAATCCCGGGATCCCGGGAATACAGAAGAAAAATAAAAAGGTGAATGTTTCTCTTGAAAACAAAAGAATAAATTGAAAAGATTTCAAACCCGTTTGATTGCATGTATATCTGCCCTAAAGCGGTTGTCAGAAGATGGCGATTTGGTGGCCTACACATCATTCAATCATTTGATAACTCGTCAATAAGTTTACGCAAAACTATTACTTGGCTATAGCCTAAATTTTGGTAATAACGATTACGATTGAGACGATATACTAAACGCAGCTGCTGGAGTTACTGTCCAAAATTGGAATTCGTTGTTCTGATACGATGGAATGTGATCAATTTAATGCAAAGCACCTTCTTTGGTAATTTTGAATCAAAAGATTGAGCTGCTTCTGGGTAGTGTGCAGTTACTTCCGATCAAAAGAGGAAAGTTTATACATGGAATCAATTTCCGTCAGCATCATTTCGAATTAAGTGTGAATCAAAATCAAGCAGACAATGAACGAACTGTGCAGCGATGGATGAAGCCTATTACATATCGATTTCCTGTTACGGGCAAGTATCTGGATTGCTTGATCGTATCCCTTCAAAAATCCTGCCTGCATCCTTGAAAGCATTCAAAGTGTTCGGATGCGCAGGATATTGGACAGATACAACGTTATGTATCCCTTTTCATACATCCAAAAATTTACAGATATTACAGTTACAGTATAACAAATAAGACGAAATATGCATTCGAAGAACCGACCAAATATTTCTGCAGACGTTCTAGAAACATTCCTTATTTTAAATAGCGTTTGCGTTAAGCATGATATCACTACAAACCATCCCAAGTTTTGAAACAAACACACATCGATTTTTTAAGAAAGTAACGCAATTTCCATTACTAATTTGATTGCAAGCCCTTTCATTCAAGATCTAACTATTAAAATAAACTATTAAAAGAATTGTTAAAAATCTGATCAATCGGTTCATCGGTGGCAGAGATATCGTGCGCATCACTAACGCTACTGTAAGGAAATTGTTCGGTATAAAGGCCGGCAAATTACCCAACAAACAACGAAAGCTGAACAAGCCTTTATTACGAGGGAATAAGCTGAACAAGAACTGGACAAGCCGTTATCCAACATAATTGTTTGTTGGGTAATCCATTTTTGAATGAAAATTTGAATGAATGCAACATTCTTTAGCAGTGTTTTGAGTATGGCGTGGACTATATACCTAAAAAAATCACAAAAACATCAGTGAGCCTAAAGATATATAGTCCATTGATCTGCAAATCAGTTGGAAAAGCACAATCTGCATTCACTACTCACTCCAAATGTTTGCCGGTAAAGATATTTCCTACAGAATTTCATTTGGAGAATCTAAGTCTTATGGAATAAATTAAAAAACTTTTTTGAGAAAACACAATTTCCCGGGAATCGGGACTCTCGGGAAATCCAAAAATCCCGGGATTCCCGGGAAATAAATTCCCGGGATGGAAGCTCTACTATCTATGCCAGATTCAGAAGAGTTACTTCCAGAGCAGAGTGCTGTTGTACGAAAGGAACAGGGCAGAATTCAATTCGAGTCACAACAGGGCTCCAATCTCGGTGCAACTCTTTGGAATTTTTTTTAGATCATAGGAGAATAATCGAAATACGGCCTCTAGTAACAACAAGCATCGGACTAACATTCCTTCCCTTTCCTTCCGCGATCTACGTTCAGACCTGGCCGGTGCCGGTCAATAAACACATTGGGATTACCAGGAGTTGCACCTTGAAAGATGTTCCGCTACTCCCAACCATAATTATCTACTGATTCCCTGTGCAACTTTTGCTAGTCCAGAACAGCCAAGGGCACAAACTCAAGCTCAAAAGGAATTGTACGAATATGATAACCATTGCTTCAGAATGTTCTGAAAAAAAAACAATATTATAACGATTGCACGCAAAACAATATTATAATATTTGCGAAAAATCCACTATTTGAATGGCTAATTAATATTCAATATGTTTTCTAAGGTTTTAATTAATTTTTGTTTTCACCTTTTCATCTTCGTTCTTCTTTTCTTGACGGCGTTGTTTTAGATTATCTGCTTTTTCTACTTTATTGGTGGACCCTAATTAGGATAATGAGCCTATTTTGGCACTGTTAGGGAGAGGGCCGCACTATTTTTTTGATCAATAATGAAACTATATTATATATTAACCTTTCTCAGAATAAAACATCAGTGTACTGTTTCTTAAACATCCACATGATGCATGTTTAACAGAAATGTCTCTATTTTCAGCACAAATGAAAATGAATGTTCTTTTCTATGCATCTGTTCTCACCTCAACGATCCAATTATCGCCTCCTCGGCGGGCCAAATTTTACCTCATCCAAAAATAATCTAGTTGGAATGCAATGCCTTATAATTCATTTGCCACGATTCTAACTAGAAGGTATCCAGATCAGGGACGTCAGCGCAAGATTTGTAAAACGAATCATTCTAATATTCTCAGCCAATCAAAACGAACGTAAACATCACGCACGTGAAAGAAACATTAGCTGTTTGAGCGCTCAGTATTGCACTCGCAGGAAAAAAATCATGCGAAGGCTAACAAGTAATAATGACTAGTTTCTTAATAAACGCATTGTCCCGACCCGAATTTTATATCCAGATGAACCTAAAATCTCTGCAATCAGCAATTAGTTGAAAAACTTGAAATAATTGACTATTTATACATGAAACTGCACAACTGCATTTTCAAGTTTATGTTTTAGTTTGGCCGCACTGCTGATTCTTCGCTGTGTGCTGGATGCAAAAAGTGTATTTTGATTGCGATATCTATGAAAAACCTATTTTAACACTAGGCTTATCCTAGCGTTTAACGAGTACTTTTGCTAAGCGCCGTTGCGTTCAGTTTCGTTTTACTATATGAATGGGGCAAATTAGCAAATATTTCAAGAAGGTGATTTTATTTTAATTAAAAGTTAGATTTAGAGGACAGTTCTAAATAAATATATGCACAACAAATAAAGAACACAGCTTAATATTATTTTTGCACACCTGTTCTAGCCAAATAGATATTGTCATCAACCCATGTGCTTGGTTCGAAATCTATTGGTGCAATGTAGGGTCACAATAAGCCCTACTGCCATAATAAATACATTACCCTAGTTGATAATTTATTTTGTACCAAATCATGGATATTATTGCTCAAATTAAGAATTATATCTATCTCGAGTTAATCTAGCGTTTCGTCGAATTCTTACTATATGGGAAACACTCGAAAATAAACGAAACAAAAATAAACGCCAAAATGCCAGAACACTCGCACTGACACGAACTATACAGGCACGTCATTCGTCACGTGCCTGAAAAGTCGCAAGGTAAATTTTAGAACAGATTCGCAATAATATAGACGCATTTCTGTTTGTGCCAAATGTTATAAAGATACATTTCGCATTTTATATAGAATATAATGGCTATGATAAATGTAATTTATAAATATGAGAGAAGCACAGTTACAGAGGTAGACTAAAAAGGATTTTTACTAGTCATTTAGAAAAATAAACAATGAGTGCCAGTTGACTAGCACAATCTGTTTGTATGGAAAAGTAATTATTTTGAACATTATCATTTTTTTCTTACAGTAAAATTCTCTCTTTATGTGCTAGCGATTTATATTTTCCTTTTCAATGAAGCAAACGACATAAAAACAATTCTCCAACGACGCAGATATTCCATCATTCATTTCCTTTGAAAGCCGAAACCTTCTTTCTGGAAAATTGAATTTCGTTTCTGCTTTTTTTTCAAAATCCTCCTCCGATCCTTCGTCCTGGTTGCCTCCTTCTTCCTTTCGCAGTGCAGTAGTTGAATGCACTGAGATTTCCTTTTCATTCGCCTCTCTGCTCAAGTTCAAGAAAAGGAAATTTCTCTGCACCGTCCGTCCATCAATTCCCTTACCCAACAATTAACCTTAGCACCAGAAAGGAAGAGCCACTTGAGACTGCCTGTTTACCCCGGGCGGGCGGAATTCGGATCCTTATGGGAGTACCTAGAATCACGATCAGCATGGTTTCTCAGTGGAACTAACTGCCCTGGAATGCAAACAGGTTCCATAAAATGCAAATCACATCTGGTGAACTCCGCAAAGCTTTTCGAAGGAGGTGCGAAGTAATTAACTTTGTTTTATTGACCCATTCCCTTGCGGGTGTTTCGAGAAGGATCACAACGGGGAGGATATTTCTTTAAACGTAACGTTGTAGAATAAAATAAAGTCAAGGTTCATTTTCAACTTTTCGTTTAAGTTTATTGATTTTTCCTGGCAAGGAACTCCTCGAAAATTGAGTACAGCTTAAATATTTCTTAGATTTAATTTGTTCTAAACTAGCTTGAAACTTAACGTATATAGAAGTCACTGGTTGTGTTGTCGCCTAACAGATTTTCGCAAATCGCTCCTCTAACAAACAACTATCTACTATTAACAAAGTTTCCTAAGGCACAAAGTGATTAATCATTATTGTTGGAAACAAGCAAAAAATGACCGACTACAAATCTATACTAAAATTATCCCTCTGACTCATCGTCCTAATACCGCTGGGGGTTTGACTAGATTTCATGTGTGTGGTTCCGTACGCAAAAAGAACTAAAAACTGGCCGTTTGCAGCAGTATAACTCGCTAACAATAGCCCCCTTACTAGATAGCTAGATTTAGTACAGTCTGTTCGTTTTCCGGATGCCGGCAAGTGGCCAGCGGCGTTCGGCGGGATTTTGAACTTGCGCAATCGAGACTTAGCTGTCCAGGCTGAAGCTCCCTAAGGTCACGGCGGTGATTGCTGTCGTACGCTTTCGGTTCGGTCATCCGGAATTTTCATCCGAAGCACGGTTCGAATGAAGATTTTTTGGCTTTTCTGTAAGTAGATAAGAAAACGAAAAACGTTAGGTACCTTTTTTAAAATCGATTTTCCAAAGGCTATTGTGTAAGTTTGAAAAGATTTGATTTTTTTTCTCGTTTGGAAGGATCCAAGACACGAGAAAAGAAACCTGAAAAAGGACGGAGTAAAGCAAACAGTCGATACTAACCTCAAGGCGATTGTCGCACAAATAAGATAAAATTACTGCTGCTGCCACCAGGTTATAGCATCAAGAAGTTCTTCGTCTTCAGGGTTCTGCGGACTCATCTCCTCATCGTAAGGACTCTGATACAGCTCTGTCTTGTACACCGGGTGGTTGTGAACTGCGTGGATATAATTGTTGTTCCCGCTGGGGCTTAAGCTGGTCATTCCTGGTATAATTATTTGATGGTGCTGCTGGGGTTGTAAGTGATGTTGTTGAATCGAGGTTTCCGAGGTGTAGGAAGGAGTCGGCGAGGCAGATGGGTCAACATAAATATCATAGGGTTCATGCTTGAAGGTAGTTCCGCCCATCTGACTATAGATGATCGTTCCAGAAGACGAACTTTCCGATAAATGTGACGGGGCTGGTGATGAAGCGGTCGAAGGTTCCGACATTGTACCGTAATAGGAACTAGACGAAGATACCTGACTTAAACTCTTCTGACTGGTATTTTCACTATTTTCATCCAACATGCGCTGAAGGTTTCTAATATACTCGACTGCGATGCGAAGTGTATCCACTTTGCTCAACTTTTTGCTAGCGCCACGTCCTCCATTAGTTAAGGCCGTAACGACGGTACCAGGAATGTGCTGGCGCAGATTGGCGAATCCGTTATTGACCTGCTTGACACGATTTCGCTCCCGAGCATTGCGACGTTGAACCGACACGGTTTGCTGGGGAGTTTGAGGGTACGGAAGTCCACAATAGGCATACTTTTTCGATGCACTAATATTAGTTTTAAGACCGATATTCTGCGGAAGACTGGTCACCAACATTGGAGCTGGAGCAATCGGTCGTTTTCCATGATTATTGGTCGGCTTCTGCTGCATCAGAATACAATTATTCGGCAGAATATTATGAATGTTTTGTCCAAGCGCCATGCTTCTCACCGCTGCTGCCATAAAGTCACTATCGCACTATGATTGCGCGTAATAATGTTCTAAATTCCAAGCGAATTGCTCTCCTTCACTAGATCCTCCTTCGATCACTGTCTGCTTCGAACTGATCTCAACACAAAGTCCAAAAAAGCAAGTTGCTGTTTCTTTTTACACGTTGCTATGGCTAAAGCCCACACTTGCACTACTTGTTTCAAAAGTTTATCGATGTTTCAACGGCGGAAGCTACTCCCGAAATGATACCTTTTCGTCCTAAGCCCTTGCATTTTGTACACTCTCGCTCAGGTACCTGCTCCGAACAACCTCGCCACCAACACTTATTCACACACTCACGCACAGGTCCCGAAGTCCTTTGCGCCTGTCTGCCCAATGGAAAACACATGTGCAGCAGCATAGCCAGGATCCCTCTACCACCCTCACTCAGCATAAGCAACATACGGGAGAGAATAAAGAAATTCTCTCCCGCATCACAACACCACTACTCGTAGTGGCTTAAGTTTTATGTTCCATCGAACCCGAAGTAAAACCGATCGTGAGCCGAAGACGGCGGCACGCGTGCCACTCGCCCGGCAAGTCGCATGGCCCATTCAGCTGCCCTCGCATTCACTCACCTGCCCCGGCAACAGCTTTGGCTATCTCACTTTATCTCGACTAGTGTACTGCACACACATGTGCAGCGGGCTCGATGCGGTATCTCTTCCAGTTATCCCAGCCAGTGGGTGAACGGGTGAAGGGGATACTTCCATCCTTCTTGCACGACCGATGGAATAGGTTACGGAGCCTTCGGCTGGTAGTGTGCGGGGCAGATGTGCTTAGTGTACAGACAGGGCCAAGTCGCGCGCGCCGATCACTTTTGAGTCGTGCGACGCAAAAGCTGCGTTTTTTTTTCGGCTGGGTTTTTTTTGTTATTTTTATTTAGCTCAGCTCGAGGGAGAAGAAACGAAGAAATTTGATAGCATGAGGCTGCCGTTTCGACTCACGGTGATCTGTGTGTGCGTCGAGAGAATCGCGACGATCCTGTTGCCGCTTGGTGGGTGCCAATGTGTAGGTCAGGATCTCATATCGACAGTTGCCGGTGCACCTTGGCGGAGGCTGCATCGCATTCGACAGATGCAGATGTGAGACAGGTTGCTCTGTCTGCAGTTTGGGCTAGTGGTGCGATGTTTATTAGCGATCGATGTTGAGTCATTGACTGCGCTGATCAGTTACCGTTCGTGTTTAGTTAGTTTAAATGAAATTTAAAATTTCTAACATTCTGAGTCTTGGGCAGCATAATCTATTGTTTATCGAAGCACTACCCTGCAGATTAATTGCCATTACGTTGGAATCCTCTCTAGTTAACCCTTTATAAGGCAGTGGCAACTATATTGCCACCAACATTTCATATTTTTTCTCAATAACTACGCGACAACAATTTATTTTTCCTCCACTACAATCATATACTTATTGGAAGGACTTCATAATTTTTTGGACCTTAACAAACCCAAAATGACGATTTGAGAACAGTTTGTATCTCTTAAGATGGCCAATGTTGACCAGTTTTCAAAATATAAGCTAAATCTTTCTGTAAAACTTACAAGTCACCAAATATTTTAAGATAGATATGATTGCTAGGATCATGGGTTTACATGTAATCTATAAAAGAAAAACCCTATGGATTACTCACAAATATATCAAATTATTTTGGTTACCGATGAATTTTACTCGTACTGGTCTTATTCATACAACACTTCTAGGTTAATATTTGTGAAAAATAAAATTAACCATTTCATAAATTTTTCTAGACATTTCTTTGCATTGAGAAAACAGCAGATACTATACAACTTTGTCAAACTGATCGCAGTGGCAGATGCCAAATTGAACGCTTTATGTAGTCCATTTTTTCAAAATACATACTAAATTTTAAATATCACAAAATCTCATAGATGAGAATGCACTTAAAAGGGCAAATTTTTTAATGTCATAATAATGGACATTCTCGAATCTGATACGGGACAATTATGCATAACAATGTACTACAACAGAGGCAAAAATAGTATATAAAATGTTTGTCTAAAACAAAGGTAAATGTTTTGCCACCAGCTTAGCGGGCAGTGGCAACTATATTGCCGCCAAGATTAACTATTATTTTTGAAAGAAAAACATACGTACGTGTATGAAATGACGTAAACTTTGATTTCTATTCAAGTATGCATTGATTCCTTGTTCAATTTTCACGGCCTTATAAAGGGTAAAGAAAGAGCAGAAAATGACCCGTTTTTATGCATCTCCGATTATATGAACGCTTTGTTACAGACTAGCAGACATAACACTATGAGGGAATTCCCTCAGACAATTTTTGCAGAACACTAGATCCACCTTTTATTCACGGTCCCAAACACTCATTTACTGTGTGTACCGATGGAACAATTTTTCACTAGTGGAATACCCCCCATATGCTTGTTCATATGTCAGTGGCACCATAATTTCAAATGTGGTCACATTCCCAACTACAAATATATTTAAAATGACCGTTACAGCGGGCGAAGCTTTGTTGTTGAGTGTCATGTCTGTTAGTCTGTGCTTTTGTGTCCGATTATATTACCTTTTATACTGCGAATTCAGGGCCATAATGATTCAATTGTATTTAGTTGATCTGTTGTGCTGTTGGGTTGTAGTCAAAATTCAAGAGTCAAAGAGAATTGAAAACTGAAAAGCTTATTTTTATATGGATTCTCAAAAAATCAATATTAATGAATTGGTACACTTTCACACATTTATGCTGATTTCGCCCAGTGTTGGTTCACTACAAAGTTGACAAAATCTTTAAAAATTACGGTTTTGAGCGAAAATTTCACTAACTCAGATCCAATGTTTACAATTTTCACATGACTATGACATTTTCGATCAAACCAGAGATGCCAGATTTGCAGACAAGTCTGCAAATTCGCAGACTTTCAATTTAAGCTGCACATTTTTTCGATGACGCAGATATTTGCAGATTTTTTAGTTTCGTTGCAGATATTTGCAGATTTTTTAGTTTGGTTGCAGATATTTACAGATTTTTGAATATAAAGGCTATTGGTTACACTAGCTTTCCTGACATATTTGACATCGTCTCGAAGATGCATGAAATTGTTTTTGGAAAACCGCACAACTAAAACAATATCAGAGATAATATTAATAATAAAGTTTTCTACTTTTGAACCTGCATTACCAGCGTATTTTTAGATTGATTACGAAGAAGATGCGGTTTGTTTTATGAAATTCGTACACTTTTTACTTTTTAATGACAAAAATGTGTCATTTTTTGTAGATATTTCGAAATTTTAACCTTGAAGCGTCCAGCAAATCAGCGGAAATATTATACCCAACTTTGCACTATGGTTCCTCCACGTCGGATTCTTGCAACCCAGGAACAACTTTACAGATAGTGCTTGTTTCATACATGTACCACCGATTTTTCAAGAGAAAAGTGTGATTCGTTACGTGTGTTATGAACGCCGTCAATGTAGCTAGAACAACATTTAGAAAAAGCGTATTCTAAAATGTGGATAAAGAAAACTATTATTAGAGAATTATTGCGCACTTCCCACCAACCTGGACTCCGCACTTTTAAAGTGCGAGTGATCTCAAAACTGCGAGCTGTCAAAAAACATTTAAGTGATAGAGAAGTTCTTTCATAGACAGACCAGTCGAACTAACCAGTCTATGAGAAGAATTAAATGGAAGAATGGTAAGTGCGCAGTGCGGTTAGAATCCAGTTTTTAGTGCCACAAGCAATAATTTATTCCTGGAAACTGTCAGCAAAGTTACATAAATCGTATTATAAATATAGCTGGAAGTCGTTGTCCTTCCTAAAATGTTTTGGTTTTCTTGTTGTGTGAAGTTTTGTACTCGGTAAACCATTGGTGCTTTTTTCTTCAAAAATATAAATGAAAAACATTTTGGCCAATGAAAGTAAATCACCAAGCTTAACAATTCGTGAACCTACGATATTTTGTTTCAAGTTCATTAAAAACGCCAAGATTTCTAGTATTTTGATAGGGAAAATAAACAATATATGTAGGATTTTCTACTTAGTTAGCAAAATTAGCTTTGAATAGAATTTGTGTGCTGTTATCAGAACCGGTAGCAAACAGGTAGTGCTCGGATTCAGCATGGGAGCCGCCAGGAATGTACAATTTTGTTCGACTCCTTTGAGCGCAACTAAAACTCGAATCGAGTCCCCCAATTGTTGCGGTACCATTTGACTCAATGCGTTGAACAAAGATGGCAGACGCTACTCTAACCAACAGCTTCAAATGGGTACGGTGCAAGATGGAGAGAAAGGTGGGAACATTTGACACTTTTGAGTGTATTAGTTTCATGCTTGCAAAATTAAGCATGGCGGCCGGGGCTCTTGAAGTAAACATAAACATCCGATCAAGCATCCGGATTCTTTGGCGCACGATGAAAAGTGAAAAAAGGCCGAGCTTCACCTCGGATCTATCGATAAGAACACTTAAGGACACTTTTTACCTAAAAACGATTAAATTAACGTTTAACGAACCGAAACGAAACTAATGCCAACAGAAAGGCCCACTACGTCACTTGTTTGTGCTTTTCTTCTTCATATCGTCTTGTTTTTTCGGCTTCATCAAAGAAAAATGATAACCTCACTCACACACAGAAAAAAATGTGCACACCTGTATCCGTCTTGGGTACGGTGATATTAGAAACATGGCGAAAATATGCTCATCACCCTATGTACTGCTGTTATCACATTGGCCGCAATCGACGCGAGTTTTTGACAGCCCGACTTTACAGAATGAACCATACAATAAAAAATAAACCACTCGCTATTTTTTCCTATTTCTTACCTTAAATCTGCGATGAGACACATTTTTTCGTCGTTAGAAGTTCAATCATTTCAATAAGCACCAGTGGCGGATCCAGGGGAAGGGTCCTGGGAGTCTGGACACCTCCCGAAAATTTTCAACTTGGTGAGAAATTTTAAATTAGTTTGAATTTTATATTAGTTTCAAGCTCAAAATTCAAACCAAACGCTATCTGGTGTAGCGGGTGAAAACATGGAGTTCTTTTTTATTCGTTTAATTGTTAGTTATCCGCAGGAAAATCTAATAAAATAATAAGAAAAACAAAATGCGCAAGATATGGTACGTATGCCAAGATATGCATTTTCTCTTGAATTGATGTGAATGCTTTTATTTTGGAAGGACAACATCAACAATTGGAGATGGTACTATTTCCATGGATGTTGAATCAACGTTGAAATCGTAGTCTCGTCGAATACATTGATTTTAATAGTCAAGATATTTGCCCAAAAAATTGTGTCAGATTCCTTCAAGTTAAGTTTTGGGTTGTTGAACAGCGCTATAACTTGGCTTCTACTGCTTACTGCTGCTTCGAACATTTAGGGACACTTTTTTATCTCGGAACTATCGATAAAAATAATTATGACTGAACCGAATCAAAACCTCTGGCAACAGAAGAGCCCACTACCGTTTGTTTATGTTTTGCCTTTCTCATATAAAGAAAGGCTATGCAATCACTGTAAAAATCGACTGTTTAACCGAGGCCCGGAGGGCCGAGTGTCATACACCATTCGATTCAGTTCGTCGAGATCGGCAAATGTCTGTGTGTGTATGTATGTGTGTGTATGTGTGTGTGTATGTGTGTGTCATTTAAACTCACACAATTTTCTCAGAGATGGCTGAACCGATTTTCGCAAACTTAGTTTCATCTGAAAGGTATAACGCTCCCATAAGCTGCTATTCAATTTTTAGTTGATCCGACTTCCGGTTCCGGAGTTACGGGTTGAAGAGTGCGGTCACACAGCAAATTCCCATATAAACTGGTACCACCATGATGTTCAAATGATGTAAAACATATTAAAATTGATGTAACATTACTCTAGTTTGCGGGTCTGGATCACTAATGATCAATCAAAGCAGCTTTGACCACATTGGCCACCTATGACGGTTCATGACGCCCCCGGGGAACCCGCCAAGTTCCTAAGCTAATATCACACCCATTCCCCAACGAATTCTCTACCGGTTTTTACAAACTTGATTTCAAATGAAAGATACAGTAATGCCATTGACTGCTGCTGAATTTCATTCGGTTCTGACTCTTGCTTCCGGAGTTACAGGGGTGTTAGTAAGGATACACTGGAATTTCCCATATAAATCGGTACAATCGTAATACCTCAGAGGCTAAAAACTATTGAAATGGTCACCAAATTACTTCTAATCGCAGATCTAGATAACTGATTGCCAATCAAACATTCTTTGAATATATTGTCCACTATCGACGATTCCGGAAGTCCGGAATTCCGGGCATATTCCACAATTAAAGTCACATCGGTTCTTCGGTGATGACTGAACCGATTTTCTCAAACCAAGTCTCAAATGGAAGGCAAAATATGCAGTTGAGTATTACGTCGCCGCCCCTCCTCCCCCCGCCTTGCCCGTACACCTCCCTCTTTCATCACTCCCCTCCCCTTGGACCACCCTCACGCCCGCATTTCCTTCATCCACCCCGTATACCGAAATAAGATGAAGGATTTCTGACGCATCCTCCACTCTCACTCTACTAACCCCCCATTCCCTCCACTTTCAAACCCATTCCACCAACATTTCAAAATATAATCACATGAAGATAACATTGAACTCATGCTGATTAAGGTAATTAAATACTATTCTTTTGCCTTTCTCATATAGAAAGGTTATGCAATTGCTCCAAAAACCGACTTCCTAACCGAAGCCAGGAGGGCCGAGTCTCATATAACATTCGACTCAGTTCGCCGAGATCGCAAAATATCTGTGTGTATGTATGTGTGTTTGTATGTGCGTATGTATGTGTGCATGTGTGCATGTATGTATGTATGTATGTATGTATGTATGTATGTATGTATGTATGTATGTATGTATGTGTGTGTATGTGCGGATTTGTTAACAAAATGTCCACATCGGTTTCTCGGAGATGGTTGAACCGATTTTTAGAAACTAAGATTCAAATGAAAGGTATACTATTCTCATAGGTTGCTATTGAATTTCATTTTCAACCGACATCTTGTTGCAGATTACGAGTTGAAGAGTATGGTTACAAAACAAAATTTGTTGATTTGTCCACATCGGTTTCTCGGAATTTTCTGAACCGATTTTGACAAACTTGATTTTAAATGGAAGGTCCATCAGCTGCTGTTGAATTTTGTGTGGATCCGAGTTCTGGTTCCTGAATTACAGGGTGATACGTACGATCACGCAACAAATCTCGATTCTAACGAATTCTGCGATGAATGTAAAAAGGTAAAATTTTTGCCTTTCTCAATAGAAAGGTATTGCAATTGCTCTGAAAACCGACTTTTTAACGGAGGCCCGGAGGGCCGAGTGGCATATACCATTCGATTCAGTTCGTCGAGTTCGGCAAATGTCTGAGCGTGTGTATGTATGTGTGTATGTATGTATGTATGTGTGTGTATGTGTGTCTGTGTGTGTGTATGTGACCAAAAATGTCACTCATTTTTCTCAGAGCTGGCTGAACCGATTTTGACAAACTTAGTCTCAAATGAAAGATACAACGTTCCCATAGGCTGCTATTGAATTTCTGATGGATCCGACTTCCGGTTCCGGAATTACAGGGTGGTGAGCACGATCACGCAGCAAATGTCGATTTTAATAAATTCTGCAATGAATGTATAAAGGTGAATTTTTTTTCCAAAATATGACCACAACTGCTTCGATTTGTAGTATTAGGTCACTAACATCCATTCAAAGTCTTTTTGGCCACATTGGCCACCATCATCGGTTCTGGAAGCCCCGGCGGAAGTATCTAAATTCAGAATAACAGTCACATCGGTTTCTCGGAGATGGCTAGACCGATTCAACCAAACTTAGTCTCAAATGAAAGGTGTTGCGCCTTCGTAAATGGTTATTTAATTTCATCCCGATCTGACTTCCGGTTCCGGAGTTACAGGTTGAGGCGTGCGATCGCATAGCAAATTGCGATTCAAACCGATACTCCGATGAAAGCAAAAAAGGTAAAAATTTCGCTAAAATGTCTCTCAAACAACTTAAATTTGCTGTTCTAGGTCACCGACGGCCAACCAAACTTTCGTTGACTACATTGACCACCATAGACGGTTCCGGAAGTGCCCGGGAAAAGCGGCCAACTTTCAAAATTGACGTACTCACATCAGTTTCCCGGAAATGGTTGGGCCGATTTTCACAAACACTGTCCCAAATGATAGCTATAGTATCCCTACAGATGTCTATAAAATTTCGTACGGATCGCTTGGATGCGTCCGGAAATATAGACTAATCCATCCGGTCACATATGAAATTCCCATATGTGTGTGTGTGTGTGTGTTAACCTTCCTATCTCCCACTAGCTGGTAGTGATTACAGAAAAAAGATGTTTGCATGTATTTAAACATTCATACAAATAACTTGGTTCACGGATTTAGGAAGGTGTTAGCTCAATTGACTTTCCGATGACCCATTTCGTGTACAGTGCCAGACATGTTCCGAGGTCATCGTTCCATCAACTAGCCCCGCCTTACTGTAATGTATGTATCAATTGGATTGTAACATTACAGTAAAACTTTCGATTCCATTTAAGCAGGAAATCGACGCGTATTTATTATAATGGTTCAATTTGTATATATAACATAACACATGTGTACTAGAACTTACCAATTTTCAGTTTTCTACCTTCATTCCTATCTCCCATTTATGTCTCCTTTAACTCTCATCCACATTTCTTGAATTCCTGCTTATTTAAGAAAGAAAAGGTGGAAATAATTAAAAAGAACCGATAGACTCCGTGTTTTCCTCAGCGCTTCCGTTTCTCCTAGTCTGGTGTCACTGCCTGTTGGACTTGTGTAAGTTGTTCCATTGGAGATCTCCAAGGAGCTATAATTGGAGGAAGATCTGACTTCTATCCAGAAGTATCAGTTTTTCACATTAATAGATTATATGTGACATTACAAAACAATCCCGTGTATAATGTAACCATTTTTTGAACATTTATATGTACATATACACACATAAACACATACACATATAAACACACATGTATACATAAAACCGATTTAATCCACCCATCAGTGGGATGAGACACCTCTCATACATATAACTGTTGTATTATTCATTAAATTGCCAAACGCACGCAAAGCTGGCAAGCAACTATATGTGAGACAAGCACAGCCTCGAGTCCTGCACGTATAACACGTATAATAAACTGAATAAATTAAAAAAAACAATAACAAAACAAACCAAAAATCAAAACAATGATGAAGAAAAAAAAAAGTTATTTATAAAATGGATAGAATGATCCATATAAATCAAATTAATAAAACAAATCAAATTAGCTCAAATGAAAATCAGACAATATTAAAAAAAGTTATGAAATTAAGAGAGTAAACTAAATTGTTTCAAGCTAACTAACTGTCATCCAATAACTAAAACCCAGTAAAGTTCAGCCGGAAATGAACTGGAATTCTGGCCGGTTCCAGTTCGTATTCCGGCTCCAGTGCAACAACCGATTCTAACTAGAATCGGTTGTGTCACTGGAACCCGTGTACGAACTGGAGCCAGCCAGAACTCCAGCTCATTTCCGGCTGAACTTTACTGGGAAGAACTGACTAAACCGAATTATTAAAATGAAGAAACTGAACAATATATGAACTGGGAAAAACTAACAATTTAATAAAATGATTAAAACAATTGAAACAAATAACATGAATAAAACAATAAAAAAAAATTATTGAATTAATAAGATAAATAATATGAATAATGTGGATAACACTAACCGCCATGTTTGAAAAATGCAAAAACAACCAAGTCCATTGCAGCCGCCTTTAAAGCACATTCGCAAATAGCATTTGTTCCTAGGGGCAATTAGCACAGGCGAGTTGAGTCAAACGTCAAACTATTTAAATCGTCTGACGATCTTCGTCCGCATTTTTTTTTTGACCGGGTACTGACTCCATTCAGATATCCGAACCGGTTCCGGAATGAGTTTAACTGGGAATCAGAGGAATCGTTGCATCAACTAGTCAAGTTCAGATGGCGCTGTCGATGCTAAGTGGGAACATTTTTTTGGTAGCTCGCTCGAGTCGCGCACATACATAGTAAAATAAATGAGATGTGACGATAAAATCACTACGTCAAATTACACTATTCCAACGATATTTTTGCCTACCAACACATAACACAACAGGAGAAACGACCTACCGAGCGATTAACTTCGATTTACTATTAAATATACTATATTTCACTGCAAAATGTTGTAAACTATGGGAGGAACACAAAATCACCCCGGTCACATATGAAATTCCCATATAAGCCGGAACTAAATATTTTTTCAAAGGGGGGACCCCATGAAATTTCAGAAATCAAATTCGTTTTTGATGCCAAACATCCTTAAAATGCATGAAACGTCGAGATTTTATGTTATCTCGAAATTTTTTTTTATGAAAATCGACTTTTTGGGACTGCCGATTTCGCACCTTTTGGCCTTTCTCATATAAAGAAAGGCTATGCAATCACTGTAAAAATCGACTTTTCAACCGAGGCCCGGAGGGCCGAGTGTCATACACCATTCGATTCAGTTCGTCGAGATCGGCAAATGTCTGTGTGTGTATGTATGTGTGTGTGTGTATGTGTGTGTGTCATTTAAACTCACACAGTTTTCTCAGAGATGGCTGAACCGATTTTCGCAAACTTAGTTTCATCTGAAAGGTATAACGCTCCCATAAGCTGCTATTCAATTTTTAGTTGATCCGACTTCCGGTTGCGGAGTTACGGGTTGAAGAGTGCGATCACACAGCAAATTCCCATATAAACTGGTACCACCATGATGTTCAAATGATGTAAAACATATTAAAATTGATGTAACATTACTCTAGTTTGCGGGTCTGGATCACTAATAATCAATCAAAGCAGCTTTGACCACATTGGCCACCTATGACGGTTCATGACGCCCCCGGGGAACCCGCCAAGTTCCTAAGCTAATATCACACCCATTCCCCAACGAATTCTCTACCGATTTTTACAAACTTGATTTCAAATGAAAGATACAGTAATACCATTGACTGCTGCTGAATTTCATTCGGTTCTGACTCTTGCTTCCGGAGTTACAGGGGTATTAGTAAGGATACACTGGAATTTCCCATATAAATCGGTACAATCGTAATACCTCAGAGGCTAAAAACTAGTGAAATGGTCTCCAAATTACTTCTAATCGCAGATCTAGATAACTGATTGCCAATCAAACATTCTTTGACTATATTGTCCACTATCGACGATTCCGGAAGTCCGGAATTCCGGGCATATTCTACAATTATAGTCACATCGGTTCTTCGGTGATGACTGAACCGATTTTCTCAAACCAAGTCTCAAATGGAAGGCAAAATATGCAGCTGAGTATTGCGTCGCCGCCCCTCCCCACCACCCGCCTTGCCCGGGCACCTCCCTCCTTCATCACTCCCCTCCTATTGGACCACCATCACGCCAGCATTTCCTTCATCCACCCTGTATACCGAAATAAGATGAAGGATTTCTGACGCATCCTCCACTCCCACTCTACCCATTCCCTTCACTTTCAAACCCATTCCACCAACATTTCAAAATATAATCACATGAAGATAACATTGAACTTATGCTGATTAAGCTAATTAAATATTATTCTTTTGCCTTTCTCATATAGAAAGTTTATGCAATTGCTCCAAAAACCGACTTTCTAACCGAGGCCCGGAGGGCCGAGTCTCATATAACATTCGACTCAGTTCGCCGAGATCGCAAAATATCTGTGTGTATGTATGTGTGTATGTATGTATGCATGCATGTGTGTATGTGCAGATTTGTTAACAAAATGTCCACATCGGTTTCTCGGAAATGGCTGAACGGATTTTTACAAACTAAGATTCAGATGAAAGGTATAATATTCCCATAGGTTGCTATTGAATTTCATTTTCAACCGACATCTTGTTGCGGATTACGAGTTGAAGAGTATGGTTACAAAACAAAATTTGTTGATTTGTCCACATCGGTTTCTCGGAATTTTCTGAACCGATTTGGCAAACTTGATTTTAAATGAAGCTCGCTCGGTCCGTGAGGTGCTGTTGAATTTTGTGTGGATCCGAGTTCTGGTTCCTGAATTACAGGGTGATACGTACGATCACGCAGCAAATCCCGATTCTAACGAATTCTGCGATGAATGTAAAAAGGTGAATTTTTTTTCCAAAATGTAAACACAACTGTTGAATTTGTAGATCTAGGTCACCAACAGTCACACTGGCCACCATTGACGGATCCGGAAGCATCCAAATTCAGAATAACGGTTATATTGGTTTCTCGAAAATGGATAGATCGATTTGATCAACTTAGTCTCAAATGAAAGGTGTTGCGTCCCCGGAAACTGATATTAAATTCCATCTTCATCCGACTTCCGGCTCCGGAGTTACGGGTTGTGGAGTGCGATCACATAGAAAACTCCGATTCAAACCGATACCGCGATGAATGCAAAAAGGTGCTCTTATATATATTTACCAAGTGTAATAAGAATGAAAGACATTTCCATAATGTTTCATTGTACGAACCAGCTATTAAATCATAGTTTGGAGAAATGAGAAAGGCACAATTGCACCTCTAGGTGGATTAAAACAGGTTTTTTTTCTTCATATCCGTTTGTTTTATCGGTTTTATCGAAGAAAGATGGCAACAGTACTTATACTTGGAACAATCTGACATCCTGCACCGTCTTGCCCGAAAACATAACCGCCATTTTCATTTTATGCAAACCAAAACAAACGAAATGGTCCAGAAATGTGAAATGCATTCCTTTCGAAGTGTCCAAGGCAAGAATTGTTCAAAATCATTTCGTAGTTTCCTGCACGACGCTGATCGGTGAGCAGATACATTGTAGGATGTTGCCAATTTAACTGGTCCGGCGTAACGAATCTAACCGTATGTATGCAATGGATTCGAATTTTTCGATCCGCGGAACTGACGGAAAAATTCAACTTTGGCATGGTGCAGGATTTACGAAAACTGAAGATACGCTTAGGCCATATTCAATCTAGATATATTTAATGATCCGTCGCAACCCAACAGCATCGCCAAAAGGGTCATTTTCAGGACCAAAAGAATTAAATTATATTTTCCTGCGGCGATTGCTCATTACCATCCAGGACGAAGCATCCACTGGACAATTGGAGACCCAGCCAATTTTCAAGCGATTGAGCTTTCTACCAACCGGAACGTTCCCCAAGTTGTAACAAAATTAAATTCTCCCATAGCCTACATACTGAGTTTTTACTTACAGAAAGCGTTAAAAATGAAATCGTTGATGCGAATCGATCCTGATATTGGCAAGGAAATGTTAGGGGTTGTGTCTCCGTGATCTAGATCCAATGATGACCTCGATAGCACAGCCGACTCTTTAAAAACAGGCTACATAGCCTTGTGCTTATAGTAAAAGTAAACGACAGCCTGGAAAATAAAATAAAGAGTACAAGATATCTCCGGGAATCCAAATGAGCGACGGCAAGGAGGAGTAAATAGAGACAAAAATCAATCATACGACCAATTGACGACAAAAATTGTTTTCTTCACACGAAAAGAAAAACAATTTTGTTGTTGCCTAATTTCCCGTAACAATAAATGGTTGTGTTGGGTTTTAAAATGCAGTCGTAGCTCTGCATTCTTTAAATTTGTCAATTGCAATGATTATGCCATGGAAAATTGAAGTACGTGACATAGGCGATTTTTCTATTTCGCTCTTCAAATATAACAACTGCAACAATGCTCCTACCTTTCATCTACTATCTTGCAATTGATAAGCGGTGTGGGCATTGTTGCCAGTACTTCCATTCAAAAAAAAATTGTCCCATGGTTGTCAGAATCACAGATGTCGCTTGTATGCCATGGGCGGTGTTTTTTTAGAATTTTCTTCGAGCTGTTACGTCTGTTTGTCTGTGCGTTAACCTGCCGGAAGTCGCGCTAGTGAACTGAGTGCACGGTGCTCTGAACATCTAGCAAAATCGTCTTCGGGCATCAGCGGCTGCTCGTCCGGTGGGACATATGCGCGACTTCCGGAGGGTTAAAATAAAAGAATAAAAAGTTCAACTTTTAACCGACCTCATCATATATAAACCCTTAACGAAATAGTACGAAACCCACTAATAGGCTCATTATCCTACATTAACACCACATGTGGCTTATGTCGATCAAAACGGAGTGCGCTTTGTCTGATTTTCAAAAAGCGTGATATAATCGAGGGTGATATAAACAAGTATTGATATAAACGCATAGTGATATAATCGAAACATTACTGTATTAAAATACATCGATACTTAGAATCAATACTGGTATCGAAGGCAAGTACTGATACATTCGATATCATCGTAGTCGTGGTACTTGGAGGTATCGCCGTTCGATTCCACACTGTTACAGTATTTATATTCTGCAGTAGGTTTTGTATGCAAATGTTTTGCTTTGCTCTTGCGAAAATAAAGATCAACAATCAGCTGATCAGAAAGTCTCATGGATTACCTAATAATGAGGAATATGTGCAAACGATTGATCATCCATCATATACTCGATTTTTTCATCAAATGCGATTGGTGCTCCAAATATTTCACCAACTCAAATGCAACAACCGAATCCGAAATGGTTGAGTCTGAATCGGTGATTGTATTTGACTCGGAAATCATTCCAAAATCGTTCAGAGCTCCGAATCAAATTCTTGAACCTATTGGTTGCTTCGATTCATTTCGATGTCATGAACATTGTATCGATATCGGCAGGAGCGGATCCAGAAAAAAATGCGGAGGGGGGCCGAAATTTAGATTTTGAAATATTCATTATACAATACGTTATATAATGTGATATGTAATAATTAAAATCAGTTTTGGTGGTCGTATCTGGTTTGGACTGATTTTTAGTTTAGAACGTATTTTAAATAGAAACTATTTTAAAATTTCTCAAGAAGTTAAAAAATTTCGTAAAGTATCGTACTTGTGGTATCGATATCAAAAAATCGAGTATCCGAAACATAAGTGTCGATTCCGTACTAGTATCGGAAGGATCGCAACGTCATTAATGACGAATGAGTGCGTAAATTGTTTGTGGGGAATTATACACAGGTCGCGATGGTGTAAAGAATATCACAAACCTTCACAACCTTCGATTTCTCGCGATTATTTTGCAAACATCGCTGTACAGGAAACAAATTCTGGGAATAACTATCTTCGATTCCAACGGGAAGAAGATCTGTAAAAATCACACAATCATAAACACCATAAGGCACAGAAACTCACAAGTGCAGATCGATGTTCTGATTCCAACGATACGAATTGACGAGTGCGATCACACGTGAACCTCCAACCTGTACTTTTTTAACTAGTCGGAATATTGTCCTTCTGCTTCGACAAACTTTGCAGTCGATTCCATGCTATTGACATTAAGATTCCGTCTAGCTCCAAATCTATTAAAATTGTGTGGTAACAGCTTATTTGGTACTTCAGAATAGCTAATAATAACAACCTCAAACAGTAATGACCTTGGTTATATGACTAATTTTTTATCGATCCTATTTTATTGATAACCAACATTTTATTACATTGCAAATTGCACATTTTTGTGATTTGTAATTCAAAATGTTTGTTAATTTGATAGCCACCTAAGGGAATACTCTTCAATCGTGGGACGCCATTTTATTTGGTTTGAATAAGCTGATTTCTTTGCTTATTTCGTGTATATTTAGCGAGCTATCCGTTTAGTTCTGTTCGACAATTGCCCGCACATTATTGCTATCAGTAACTTTAGAAAATCATATCTCAGTGAGTCGATTTTAAGTGACTCTCAGCAAACTGTTTTCCAGTCTACAGCAATCAAACGTCACTTTTACCGAGATTACAGGAAAAAAATGCGAGATTTCAGCTATGCAGATTTTAGTACAACGTGCAAAAAACACTAATTCGCTATATATAACAATGTATTAGGGTACTAATCCATAGGGTACTTAGTGTGCGTTCGAAGTACGCATGGTTTTGTCTAAGTCGAATGGCGGATGTTGAATCATGAATTGATAATTCACGAGAAGTATCGTATACATTTTACGACAGTAATATCAACACCAAGATCATATGTTTTATTGTCATATCAAATTGTTTACTTTTAAACCACATTCAATATACATATTATTGGATTTCATTGTTATCTCATATGCTAAGCAACATAGCAATTTGTATATTATTAATTGCTGTGTTTATCAAATGGATAATAATATTATGGCTTGATTATTGTCTTATGAGGTGACAAAAACAGGAGCATCTTCTCTATCTCTTATGAAAAGTTTGTAGTACCAATGTGTGGCTTTTACGGCCTAAATTTTGAATACCAAGACATTTGAATATCTATCATTTATTCAAGTTGGAAAAACCGAACACGAAACTGAAAAAAGCAATTTTGTCACTCTTTCCAAAGCCGGGATAGATCCAATGCGATTTAAAACTATTCTCATTCTGGATTCAAATTGGAAAGCTTCTGCCAGCTGGAACTGGCTGGCTACAGCACGAGCAGAAATCGTATATCGTACTGTCGGTCGACTGCCAAAAGGCCTATCGAAAATGTCTACACCTGGCAGCACCACCAGCACTGTAGGTACATTAGCATCAGAAACGAAAGCAACAACAAAAAAACAAAAATATCCAAAATGAACGAAAATTTGCTTCGCGAACCCACAAGAAAACTTGAAAGAATGGAAGAATTGGCATTGATGCCCTTACGCTATAGTAGGAAGGTCCTTTTTGCTGAAATCTTTCTCGCCTGCGTCAGAATATGCACCGGCAGCTTTGCACACACACAGTCCGCAACCTGATCCTTTCGTCTCCCTATTCCGGAGTTGGAACGCACGCGCGCACCCATTGCATTGCCTACGCGCCGCCAGTTGCAGGAAGAATACACAAACAACAGTTTTTTTTCCCTGTCCTTATTCTACTATGCCTGTGCAGACTTCGCGAACCGCACCGGGAAAAAGGAAAACGGGAAACGGGAAGTCCAGATGCGTGTGTGTCTCGATCCCGAAAACAAAAATCGGGATCAACCAATCGGTTTTTCGCTACCAACCCAGACGATTGCTGCTCAAGGTGCACCTTTTCGGCTGGCTGCTCTAGATCTGAGGGCGAGTCAAAGTAGGTACGCGATAATTGCACAACAAACTCCAGCTTTCCGCATCCGGAAGAAAGGGTTCATCTGCTGTATTGAGCGAGACATGAGTTATGTGCGTTTATTGCAATTCCGATTCTTCCGTCATCATAATTTCGGTGCAAAACTTTATAACCGAACGAGAATGAGTTTAACGTTGAACGTAGTTTCTGCGGAATTTTTAGAAATATTGCATCCGGATTTGTAGGTACACTTGTTCCGATCTACGTATAGCGCATCCGGATATAATGTTATATTTATGCCAATGAAACAATATACTCTCCGGATGTTTCGTAGTGCACTAATTACACAGCATTTTGATATTTAAACGAAATTATCTTAGTGGTTCAGGCGGACGTACGTGGGTTTTCACGACTGAAAATATATGAACTTTCACTGCTTTGTTGCTTTATCATGTCCGATTGAACTGTAGATGCAATTTTTTTTAATTACAGATGTTTTAACCTTAGAGTTATTCGCCTCTTTTTCGGGTTAGAGAACTATCTTTTGGAAAATTCTCTAACCCTATGTGAGGGGTAGGGAATCGAACCCAGGCGAGCTGCGTACAAGGTAATCGATTTACCAACTACGCTATGCCCGTCCCTCTGAAGAAGCAATATATGTAACACATATGAACACTTTCACAGAAATTATTAGATGCGATTGATGAACTTTTCTAGTCATTCCTAACATAACCTAAACTTGTTGTCAGTACAAATGTTCATTAAATTGATTAACATTTCCAATAGCTGTCGCTCATCACTCTGACCAGGACAGTAAAAATAATCTATAGTGGTTCCAGTTGACGTTTTTGTTCCAATCTAATAAAGATGCGTGGCACCTAAAATTAATAATTCATAAATCTTACATGTGTCGCTCTACACCTTAGTCGTTCCATTTTGGCACCCGTCACTAAATTCTTATATTTTTTAGAAGTTAAAGACACATGAGAAAACGCAGGCGAATCAGCGAAGCGAAGAACAACAGCAGTGTAGAAAAATTATCAAATGACTAATCATCACATCAGACGGGCGTTTCCTGCAACAAAGTTTCAGACAAACCTTGCACACGCACAGTATACGATGAGTTTAGTTTGCATAATAATGAAAAATTTGATTAGTTGGTTTTGCATATCAAATTGGTCCGGTTACTTTTGGCACCATCAGTGGCGCGATCCAAAAACCAAAAATCCTAAATTAGTTTATTTAAATTGATTAGCACGGACCCAATATTGATGAATTACTTCCAACGCCTGAAATAAATTTTTGGCTGATTCTACTATTATATGGAAGCGATGGTCATCAGCAGACTCCTTTCAATTCCACGAAACAGCTTGGTTGAAATCCTTCACTAATCCAAGGGTGTGAAGTCACAAAGGACTGAGATATCGCATTTCATTATCCTGGTAGCAGGCCGCACGGTAGAAGAAAGTTTGGATTCGGGGCTCTAGCAGGATCATGTGTCTCGAAAATGTACATTGAACCTTTCTCTCGGATTGTTCCCCATAAGATGAGCTAAGTTGCGAGATAATCTTCACATTCGGTTTGGACGCATAAGTGTTAAATGTCATTCTTAATGGGCACGTTCCAAATATTGCATAATAGGCTGGGCTGGTTCTTCTCCTTAGATGATATATGCGACGGGTTGATTGATTCCAACTGTTTTGGATTAGGAGAACTAAGCGATTTCCAAATGAAGTATTTCCGTCCGTTAGTTGCTGGCTCATCCAACCGGCTTGCAGTACGTTTTATCAATATGAATCGACGAGCCCTTCAAAATTTACTTTCAAATATGCGTATAATCCGTGTATGAGCATTTGACTATAGCGAACTATTTTTTAACATCAGTTTTAGCCATTCAATCACCGGCACACTAATTATCATCTTCATTATAATCTACCCCACAACTAATCACTGGATCGAAATACCAATAAATAGTGCTTTTCGATCACCGGAAAATTGTTTCTTAAACTACTGGACAATGCAGCCAAGTTAAATGTCCGAACATCTAACTGCAAATGGAACTAAATCGTTCCGGAAGTTTGCCTCCTAAGAAAATTGCTTCCTGCATCCCTACCAGTTCCGCTTCGATACCTACCACAGAGTGCGGACTTTTCTTTACAACCATCAAACTTATGGCAAATACAAGTAGGACCTCGCGCTGAGAGCGTGACAATTTCCCATTCGATTCGCGCCAAATTCGAAGGTGTCAAAAAAGTATTTGCTTTTTGCATTGTCACTGTCCAGTGGTGCGAAACGGCAAAGAAGTATGATCTGTCGCGTAATCCTCTTGTTCGCCCGATCGTCGATCGTTTCATTCTTTCTCTTCGCCCAGTTCGGTAAGGTCAGGTCTTTGACGATTACCTAGTAAGATAGCAGGCAGTGCTAGGAGGGTCCTAGAGAATGGGAAATGGTACCTGAAATTGTAGAAGAGTACGCAAGTTTTTGGATTCTTCTGCTTTTTCCGAATGCCGAAAATCTTCGCAAGGTTCGGTTCGAATTGTGCAACAAAGACGTGGGAAAAAGAAAAAGAAACAATTGATCGTATCCCAGCACTTGGATCGCAAGTTTGCGAGCAACTTTTATGAAAGAAACCAACAAGATCTTATGTGACAGCTCTGGGCGATGATTCATGATTGAAAAATAACAAAAGACGAGAAAAGAAACCTTTAGAACTACTTTTTGAGGTTTGCAACTATTGTTGTACAAAAAGTAATAAGAGTTGTTTCTGAAAAACGAAATTGGTAGCTCGTTGATTATTTCAGCAATGTTTTGATTTTATCTGTATATATCTTTGAAGCATGCAGCAGAAAATCAAGATCAATCCCGAATCAATCTCTTTAGTGACATATTTTTATGCTGCAAAATGCAGCAAAATTTCAAATATTTGAAACGAAATTTGAAGAAACAATAGCTAGGATACAATTCGTTGGATTGCAAATATACATCCAATACATGTTCCTAATGCAAACAACACATTGCTTCATATTCCTAATTAGAATCATTACTGCATCATAGACCAAATTTGGTGAATCCATTATACTAACAAAACTTAATCCACAACGAAACAAATTGAATTAGAATTATAAAAGTATTATAAAAGTATTAGTTAATTTTGTTTGCTATTCATTTGCCCAACAAAGCGCACAGTACACAATAATACTTCATTGGTGTTTGTATCTACGAACTTCTGTTTCCACACACAGTGACGCTATTTTGTCTTCAAACAACTCAGTTTTAAACACACTATATGGAGGTATACATTACACTTGTTTACAAGAATACGTACTTTCTCACGTAGCGAAATGCTATAAAATTTTCGCTCGTTCAGTTATCGATACAGCAAGGAGTGTCAATAAATGGTTTATGTTACAATGGTGTAGTGCACTGGATTTGGTGGTGAGCGTGACCGCAACTCATTCCAGTTGGCCTGGGTTAAATTCCAGCCGAGGTCGTGTTGAGATTTTTCTGAGGTGAAAAAATCAATGGTCGTCACGTCTTCCCATGAGTTTGATGGATCGATATCTAGTCCAGATAGTGGAGTCACCTCTCTGGCGTCAGTAAAGAAGAAGTAGAATCTAACTTCTATACTTACTAACACAAATATCCTCCTCCCGTGATACTTGTGGGAGTGGCGTAGTAGGGTGGGTTCTGCTATAGCTGAGGTGTACCAATAGTTGCAGTAGTGGGTTTATACGCCTAACTAAGGTACCAACCATCAACAAATATTTTTTGATCGATTCATCGCACTGAAATTATGCGACAATAAAACTGTTATCCTTGAAATTTGCTCAAATAACTATTGAAAAAAATGATTTTCTTTGAATTTTGAGCTCCCTTGCACCTATAGTTGATATAGTGTACCTATAGTTGCAAGTCCCATAAGAAATCAATGGGATTTGCAACAATAGGAACCGAAATTAGCGATTGCACCACTATTGGTACATGTGTGCCTATAGTGGTACAAGCGGTTTCGAATACATACATTCGTTATTAAACCTTATTTATATTTTTCCTATGAAGTAGGGATTGAAAGCTTTCGTTTAATGTATTATCATTGCCCACAGGTCTATTCATCGATTTTTTAGCAAAAGTTTTCCTTAGGTATGCGACTATTGTTACATCCACCCTAGTGTAATACGGCCTCTAACAAAAGCAAGTATCGGACTAACCATTCCTTCCTTCCCTTTCCTTCGGCGATCTACGTTGGAGCTTGGCCGGCGTGGATTTTGAACAATAAACACTTTAGGATTACCACGAGTTGCACATTGAAAGATATTTCACTACTTCCAAGCATAATTATCTACTTATTCCCTGATCGATAACGGAGCTGCAGCCAGGGATGGTCGCACAAACTCAAGCTCAAGATCAATTGTGTCGTGCACTGGATTTGCATTTCCCAGAAGAAAAAGAAACAACGGAAACGGTCAATTGACACTTGTGCTCGAATGTTAGGGTTCGTCGCGGTGCGGATGTGGGCTGTAAATGGATAGTCCGCACCACAACCGCAAAAAATAATAAAACCGCTCCACTTACCGCAACCGCACCGCACCGCGCGGTAAATGCGGTAAAATTAATGTATTCTTAAAAATTGTGTTGAAAAATTATTCGTTTATTTTGTATAACCATATATAATAAAATCTTATTCTTATTTACACGAAAATTTTGACGGACTTCTCAGAATGTAACATTTATGAAAAAATTAAACCTTGTAAGTTTTATTAAGAAAATGCCGTACATTTTTAGACAAATACTTTCGAAACAAGGTAAAACATTGTCATTCCTCTAAATATTAGTATAGCATTGAAGTCTTATGAAATGTAGCTGTATTTCATTATTAACGTATGCGGAATAAAATTTGGACAAAATTCAAAAGGCAATTTTTTTGTAGAAAACCATTTATTAAATGTTCTCTCTGTATGAAAACATTTGTCAGCCTATTAACTTAATGTAGAAAAAAAATTGAGCCCATTCGAGAAGCTTTATGATAGTTTACAGGAACTTTTTGCAAAGGAGTCAAAAAAATTGATGTTGGCATATTCTTAATTTCTTTCTTAATTTTGATTATCACGTTTGTTTGTTTTAGGTCGAAAATTATTGGCATAAACTCTCTGCTTCAAATTATTCCAGAAATCCTCATTTGGGCGAAGTTGTGATACATTTGGAGGTTTATCAGCCTTTGGTACAAAAGGTATGCCGTAATCCTCCAATGCGCCAAAACTTTTTTTTGCATTATAGCTAGGTGCCAGATTGGGCTTTCGCTGCCATTTCGTTCACATGGTATCTCCTAGCGGGTCGAAATTAATACTGGATGTTTAAAATAAGTGTGCCTAGAATATGACGTTTAGTATGATGCCTTGCAACCGATTGCATTTTTGTTTTAATGCTGGACGCGTTGTCCGAATTTCATTCCGCATACGTTATACATACAAAAACGTTCTTCCGCAGCAATTAATAGTAAAACTTTTAATTTAATTATTCTTCAGGTATTTTTTTATTCATTTCGTTTATCTGAGAGGCACAAATGCGTTAGCTTGGCGGTGCCAAATTCTTTTGTTTTTACATTTTGGATATCTTAAAACTAGGAGTTTACAATGCTGAAATATTTTTTTACGCAAGAAAAAAAGTTTACAGCTATCTTCAGACTAGAAATAAGATTCAATATACAAGAGAGGGCCAAAAGATTTTTTTTTATGAAAAATTTTAAAACAACGGATTCAGTTTGATAAACAAGAGGGGGAGTAATAGTATTTTACGAAATATTTTACAGTTATCTTAAAACTAACTATATAGTTCAGTACACAAAAGGGGGAACAAATATTTATGAGAAATTTCACAGATATCTTAAAACTAGGGATACAATTCTATTTACAAGATGGAGCAAAAGAGATACAATAAAGAGTAAAAATTTCAAATTTGATTTTTTAACGAAGACTTATGCTTGGTCAAGATATTCAGAGGGGGGCTTATTTCCACATCAGCGTAGCGTATCAGCAGTTGTATCAAGGACAGGAGAGAGAAGGCGTATGGTGACAGAGAAGAAGAGCAAAACTTGCAACTTTCGCTCAAACGGGAGATCGGCGAAACAAATTTGCGCCTCAGTCTAGTAAGTCGTCAAGTACCGAATTGGCGGATGGTATTCTTCAGACCCGCGTGGAATCCTTCAAAAGTCATCGGACATCGAGTCGCTCTCGCTTCAGTTTCCTTCTATGCAGGCGTAGTGGTAAGGGCGACGGCGGTTACATAGTTTAGGGAATACATAGTAGGGAATTGTTTTTTGGGCTTCATCGCACGATGAGCCTCGATAGAGCTGAGGCTGTCCGAGATGATGAAGTAGTGATCTGTGGGCAGAGTGTCGATGATCCCAAGGGTGTACTCAATAGCAGCTATTTCTGCGACGTAAACTGAAGGGGGATCATTGAGCTTGAATGAAGCGATAATAGTATTATTGAAGATACCGAAGCCAGTGGACCCATCGAGATTTGATCCGTCAGTGTAGAATATTTTGTCACAGTCGACTTCTCGGAATTTATTATAAAATATATTGGGGATCACTTGTGGGAGTATGTGATCCGGTATTCCACGAATCTCTTCCTTCTTGGTTGTGTCGAAGAATACAGTAGAATCAGAAGTATCTAGAAAACGGACATGGTTGGGGCTATACGAAGAAGGATTGATGCCCTGTGCCATGTAGTCGAAGTACAAGGACATAAAACGGGTTTGAGAATTAAGCTCGACGAGCCTTTCGAAGTTTTCCAATTATTGTCCGGAGAAAATTGATCCTTTGTTGGCATTTTTGTTTCAGATACCTAATGTGACATCCCCACGTACCTTTAGAGTCGAGCCAGACCCCGAGATATTTAAATGTGAAGACCTGATTGATCGTTACACCCATGAGCAGAAGCTGGAGTTGCGCCGGCTCACGCTTCCTAGAAAAGACGACCAGGTCAGTTTTCTCCGTGGAGAACTCGATACCCAGCTGAAGAGCCCAAGCAGACAAATTGTCCAAAGTATCTTGTAATGGTCCTTGCAAATCGGCAGCTTTGGGTCCTGTAACAGAGACCACCCCGTCGTCTGCAAGTTGCCTTAGCGTGCATGAATTGGCAAGACAATCGTCAATGACATTCACGTAAAAATTGTATAGTAGGGGACTTAGACATGAGCCCTGGGGAAGACCCATGTAGCTAAATCGCGATGTTGTTAAGTCACCATGCGAAAAATGCATATGCTTCTCAGACAACAGGTTAGCAAAAAGTTATTGAAAATCGGCAAAAGACCATGCTGATGCAGTTTCTCTGAAAGAACATTGATAGACACTGAGTCAAAAGCCCCCTTAATATCCAGGAAAACTGATGCCATCTGCTCTTTACTAGCATAGGCCATTTGAATTTCTGTTGAGAGCAACGCAAAGCAATCGTTCGTCCCTTTGACTTTGCGGAAGCCTAATTGTGTATCTGACAGTAAGCTATTTGCTTCGACCCAATTGCAATCGGTCGGTACGAGTTGTGGTCGGAGGCTGGTTTTCCAGGTTTTGCGATGGCGATGACCTTCACTTGCCTCCGATCATGAGGAACAATGTTACCCTCAAGGAACTTGTTAAATAAATTCAGCAAATGCCTTTTAGCAGAATCAGGCAGATTCTTCAACAAGTTGAATTTGATTCTGTCTAACCCCAGGGCGTTATTGTTGCATGATAAGAGGGCAAGTGAGAACTCTACCATCGAAAACGGTGTTTCGTTCGCGGTATCGTGAGAAGACGCGGCGTGATATGTTTTCTGTACCGGGACAGAGTCCGGACAGATCTTCTTGGCGAAGGCGAATATCCATCGGTTTGAATATTCCACGTTCTCGTTGATACTGTTTCGGTTACGCATACGTCGAGCCGTACCCCAAAGAGTGCTCATCGCTGTTTCTCTCGTTAACCCGTGGACGAACCGGCTGCGTTTCTTGGCTTTCATCAAACACTTCATTCGCTTTTCTAGCGACGCGTGTTGTCGATAGCTATCGGGTAACCCGTCGTCCCGGAAGGCTTTATACGCAGTGGACTTTTCTGCGTACAGTTCTGAGCACTCTTTGTCCCACCACGGAGTGGGAGATCGTCCGTGGGTGTTCGCGCCCGGTACTGGTTTAGTCTGAGCTTAATTCACACTGTCGAGAATCAAGCCAGCCAACAACCTGTACTCTTCCTCCGGAGGAAATTCTTGAATGGATTCGATTTTAGCGGATATCGCGGTCGCGTAACTCTTTCAATCAATGTTCCGTGTGAGGTCATATGAGACATTGATTGTTTCTGATGGCCTTGAACCGTTGGCAATTGAAATTACTATAGGCAAATGGTCGCTACCGTGGGGATCAGGGATCACCTTCCACGTGCAATCTAACTGTAGCGAAGTCGAGCATAGAGATAAATCCAACGCGCTTGCGCGTACTGGTGGTGCAGGAATCCGCGTCATTTCTCCCGTGTTTAAGACGGTCATGTTGAAATTGTCGCAAAGATCTTGGATTAATGTTGATCTATTATCATCGTGAAGACAACCCCATACCGTACCGTGCGAGTTAAAGTCTCCTAGAACTAGCCGCGGTTCCGATAAGGATTCCGTGATATTACAAAGCGTTCGGTGCCCTACCGAGGCTCTAGGAGGAATGTAGATGGAAGGGTGTCGAAGGGAGGTTAATTCGGTTGAAAGAATAGCACTTTTTGATCCCCAAAAGTACTCCTCCGTAGGGGTTTTCTCGATCCAGACGGATTATATTTAAGTCGTGGAAGTTGAGATTTAAATCGGAAGTTAACCAAGTTTCACACAATGCGAAAGCATCACATTTTAAACTATTTAGTAAAAATTTAAAGGAATCGATTTTCGGGAGGATACTTCTGCCGTTCCACTGTAGAACAATGATCGAATCGGTGACCACGTTCGATGAATTAGCCATCGAAGTATTCGATCGCTGTAAGGAGGGGCCATTTGACAGTCAACTGCTTCAAAAATGTTTGCACTATCGGAAGGAAACGTACCAGAAGACTTTTAAGTGGATCAGTAATTTTGAAAGCTGTTAAAATTAAGTCCACAAGGTCAGAAAATTTCATTAGTCCGTTACAGGACTGAGTGTCTGTTTGGAGAAAGGGGACACTTGGGGTTTTTGGTGTCCCTGGAAGTGGAGGGTACTCCTTCTTAGAATTCAAATTTCTAAGTCCGGGAGCAAATTGCTTCGGCTTTAAGGTATCACTTCCATGCGATTTATTAGATGTGGTTGGCGCACTCTCAGAGGAGGACACCTTGGGACCCTTACGAGGTAGTCTAGGGGAGGCAAGATTTCTCCGCTTCCTGGACTCCCCCGGGTTAACAAAAGATGTTCCCTCTTGTGGATTATCAGATTCTTGCTCAACAGGAGCCAAAAGAGCAAAGGAGTTTTCGGAAAGGACAGATGGCGATGCATTCTTTAACATTTATATATAAGAGCGCTTCGAGCGTTCCTTGAGGGAGCGCTTAATTTTATCCCCGCGTATACAGGGCATGATTTAAGAGCATACGAAGGGCCCCCGCAGTAAACACACTTTTCAGTGTCTTTGTCACAAGAGTCATCCTCATGCTCTCCACCCCATTTGCCACAATAGGTGGCTGTGTGGCCCAACTGTTTGCAGTTGCTGCAGTTCATTACTCGCGGTACAAATAGGCGTACAGGCAGGCGAACCCTATCCAGAAGAACGTAATTTGGAAAAGACGATCCGGCGAAAGTCACCCGAAGCGAGGCTGATGGTATATAGGATTCTCTATCTCCAGCGAGCGTGTGCAATTTCTTGTAGTCTAATATTTTCACCGGCTTTAGTAGGGGGTTTTAAAACAGCCAGCCCCATACTTCAGCACGTCCTCGCATGTCAAACTCGCCTCGGTTATAACCCCGTCGACCTCTAAGATTGAACACTCCATTGTACTTAATAGCCTGATTTCTGTATATAATAATATTCATGCACGCTAAATTTTTTGATTGAGCCCTTTAAATGATATTGGTCGTAATTAAAGGAAAGCCTCATTACGCAGGACAGAAAATTTGAAGTAATTCCAGAATCCTCCGCAGATTTTATTTGTGTCGAAATTTAAGATATATCCTGCCCGATTCTCTAGACAGTAGGCTGATCGACTCTTTTGTGGTGGTCAGAAGTTGCAATATCGAAGTTGCCTTAAAAATATAGAGCTATCCCAGCGAGGATCCGATGAGGTTTGATTTTGGAGTTGGAATATAATCAATCCTACTTTAGCCTGCATCTCACTAATTTGAAAAATGGCGATCCTCCTTAATTTGCATCGAAATAATACCGCATCCAGCTTACAACCATTCCTGGAAATATTATTCATCGGTTCGAATATCAATTGATAAAGGTAAAGGTAAAGAAATTAAAATCTTACTTTCTCTAACCCACACTCAGAGCTCTTTCAATGCGCGTGGGGAGAAATGTTATTAATTTTAATTCTAGATAGATATGAGAAAACAAAATTCAGTTTCACCCCGTTCGTTCGCCATTGTCGACCAATCCGGGCAGGCAGTGCACAACGAACACAAAAGCAATCAATCCGATCCGAACAATGGACGGATAATAGCGGGGGGTGATCCTCGGGCAGGACAATGCGACAAATGAAACAATCGATTGTGAATGTGAATGGTGAAAGGATTGTGTCCTATTCCTATCTAGGTACTATTTTGCTTAGGTCTCCCAGTTAGGTAGAAAATGCGGTACACATTGATGAGGAAATGAGAAAGGCTTTCTAATAAAGTAGCGACATCTGATTTGAGTTCTATGTCTCTGATTGATAACAGTAATTTTCTTTTTCTCTGACTAATAGATGACACATACTTTGGAATTATTTGTACAACAATTTCAAGCAAAGTATAGCCTTGGCACCGCGAATTTTTGTTTAATTTTAACTTTCTGCTGCAACAAATTTGGTTGCTATTCGTAGCGATAGCTGCTGAAGTAGTACTTCGAGCTCTCTGAGAGTTAAAATATTTCCTAGGCAAAACTCGAACATATAACGTTTTATGAGACAAGCACCTTACCAACTATATTTCAAAAACAGAGAATTCATTCGTATGTGATAAAATTACTGTTATTTGACTATGATTTTCTCTACACATTCTGCTTTCATTTTTTCAACAGGTTGTCGATAAAAGTCAAAACAAAGTCATTAAATTCAAATTTATTATATGACAATATAACACGAACAGTTTAAAATTTAGGCCTATCCTGGAGTGCCAGGAACCCGACAGATGCGACATTTGACATCTGATTCACCTTTGAACGTTTCCGAGATATCCATAGTTTTTATTGATTCTTTCTTCAATCAACTTAGACCTATGAAAGGCTCCTAGTTCAAGAAGATTTCTATCCATTTTTCATCATTAGGGGCTAGAATTTTTTGAAAACTGAATTTTTTTTTTATCAAAAATGTACTTAAGGGGTTTGCAAATGATGTGTGTGTTACCTTTGATAATCCTACAGGCCGATAGCGGTATTATAAAAAAAAAGTTTTCTGCATATAGTCTGGCTTCTCATGCAAACAACTTGATTTCAGGATGTAGAAGGTGTTAGCTCTGCCGATTTTTCAATGACCCATTTCAGAATGGCAGACACCTTGCGGTTCATTCCAAGATCGAAAAATTATCTCGAAAACTCAACGTAGGGATTTGGTATTTTTTACATAGAATGTGTACGCAAAACTTGAGATAAATAGGCTAAGTCGTTTTTGAATGGCAGTTAACATCGCAAATCGTGTTTTTTCTAGAGATGTTCTACAAAAAGCTTCGTCGCCGACTCGCTTGTCGATATTTTTGCTTGAAAAAATTACAGAATGTTACTGAAATGATACATTATGATGCACAAAAAATTAATTCAATTCGCTTCACCGAAATTTGTAAAAAAAAATCACAAAAAAGCGTATTTTTTCATTATGAAACCCTGCTTAAACGGCATGGCATAAACCAACCATTCGGCGTAGCGCTGTCCGTTATGCTATCGTCGCTTGGGCCTAGGAGCGATGAAATACTCTCCGCACGAATCGACAAGCGTGTCAACAAAGTTTATGTCAAAAGGGGACGTTTTGAAACACGTCAAACTCTTTTGTCAACTTTACAGATACCTTTGGTACAATAAACGATAATATTTTTTTGATTCGTTTTTGTGTGGCTTTCGTTTAGTTACATGGTTGCCAAAACCACTGATTTTCTTCGACATTTTCGGAATTTGTTCCAGACTTTCGCGAATTTGAGTAATTTATAGAATATTTGCATTTAATGTTATTCGCTGGTAAAGGCACAGAATCAATCATTAACAAGTGAAAAGATGAAACAGGTTAATGGCAGGATTTTTCTAATTCAGCTCTTTTTTCCATTAGGGACGGTTTGCTGCTGGATATGTCTTGTGATTCGGGTCGAGTTGCCTATGAAACGAATGGAACCTTGCCTGTATGGCTCATACGCAGGGCCGGTGAATCACGTGAGTAGTGCTACTCACTCAAAAATAATTGAGGGGCGAATTACCCACTCAAAACTCAAAACACGAACAAATCATACAAATCTTAGTTTAACCACGTATGTGTCTCGTGCACAAAAGACATAGATAAGAAGGATTCATTCCATCAGAGTAGAAGAAATTAAACTTCTAGCTATTCTAGCTTTTAGCATATCAACCAAAAGAGAAGAGATAACTAAATTTGGATATTGATCGTGTTTAAAAATATGTATATGATAGTCATATAGGGGAGATCGATGATAGCCAGCTGGAACGATATCAAAAATATTGGTTTAACGGAGATCTGGCGCTAGAACACTAGGCGCATGACCAGACAACATGTTTAATGTCGCGATAATCGTCACCACAAGCTCAGAGACCACTCTCCATGACCTCAATACGCCGGAGATACGCAATCAACGTATAAAGATTGGACATGAACCGAGATATCACCCGAATAAATTCACGACTTTCATCCATCCCCTTGAACCAAGGTTTTCTGATACCTTTGGGATTCCTAAACATTCATTGTTCCACGGAAATTAGCCAACTTTCGAACGTCTTCTGATAAGAAATACTGAAAAAATTAAGGGTTGTGTACAGGACACGGCCACAGTGACACTAAAAATGCTGCTTGTTTCAGGAGAGTGCATTATAATTCGCGAATGAGCTTTAATCTATCACAACTAGCTACTCATGATCTAGCTTACTCTTCTTGTTCTATATGTAATAATTTATTATACACCCTACCCATTAAAACAAAATTTATTGAAAATTATTTAGCAGTAACAAAATTCTAAAACCAAGTACAACACCAAGTTCTCTGCTATACTCATAAAACCAATCTTTTATTTCAATTCATTAATTGTTTCGATAGCTGATTGACAATATTTAGCTGATCCATCTAGCAAAAATATGCTGGTCTACCTAGAAAATATATTCAAAACGAGTAGCTCCATATTGAGGATTGTGATGAGGAAGACCAGGCTCGCCAAAGGAGACATACAGTTTATCCACGAAATATGACATTTCATTTTCATTATGAATCTTCCTGCAAGAAGTGGAATAAATTCATTGTTGCTCTACTTCTTTCTGTAGATTGACTTCAACTATTGTCAATTAGAGGGCTTGGCCATATAATAAAATCTAGTATTTGCAATAACAAATTGGTAAGAGCCAGATATTCGTGTATGTAATTGGTAGACACGCGAACATTACATTTGCATGTAACAACCTTTGGAATGAAAATCGAAATGTTCAGCTACTACGATTTAGCGTCCAAAGATAGCAAAATTATTCCAACCGATAAAGACGTTGCACATCTTTCCGAGAGCTTCGGTTCGACCAGACCACAACAGCCTATCAATTAACCACAATCAGCGGTCAATCCTCAGAACAACGCATGTTGTTCCACCTTCTGCAGCTTTGAACCATCCGCCCGGGTTGCATCATTATATGCTACGGGATTTGATCTCTTACAAACATACTCCAAAGTGCGGTCAGCCAATTTAGACCTTTTCTGTGCTGAGCCGGATTACACAAATTTCAATTACTTCCATGCGTCAGCTCGTTCTGGTCAGTGGAGCGGCATCCTCTTTATCGTGCTACGTACTCCTATCACAGATGTAAGAACATTTTTGCATACCGTCGAATTGCGGCCTACGGAATGCATTGTACCGTCCCGTTTCTGTTTTTTTTTGCTCGAAAGAAATGTCTTAATCCAGGCTAATTTCTTCGATCCGCTCGTTGATACTGGTTTGTAAGACGTCGGTTCAACACTAACAAAAGGATCCATTGCTTCTTAAGACACCTCACAAAATGGGAATTTGCTTGTAGCGCTATTGTTTGAACTAATTTACTGACCCTCACTCCCTTGTCCTAAAGAAAGCGAAACAGGTCGCAAAATTCTTGATCGTATGATCACCTTAGGACCACAAGCAGCACCATCAAAGAAATGTACAGAGCCCCGAAATCCAGAGAAAGATCCTGCTAATTACTTTTGTGACCATTGTCCGAGACGATTGTTTTGCTAATGTTGTTTTCACGCTTCCTCTGGTTTTTTTTCGGCAAGAAGCTTTAGCCACCCACCGAGGACCAGTGATGATCACCGTGACGATGAGAGTGAGCTGGTGGACATCTGGATCAGAATGGACATATGACCGATCGTGTACTGATGAGTGTGGTCCGAGTACGAGACGACAATACCGAAAGTGAAATGATGGAACGAAAAACGCAAATCAAGCGTGAATCAAGAAATTTTACCGCCTTTGCTGGTTTGTCCCACTTTGAATGCATATCAAATGTGTATAGATCTACCGTAAGGATAGTCTTTGTCAACAAAGTAACAATGGGTCCTGATGATTTGTGATTTTGCTGAAGAGGTACCAAGGAGACGATTTCATGTCAGCCACGTTTTTCTCGAGACAGGATTTTTGCGCAGTAAACCACAAGTCGGACACACGCGCAAACCTCAAGTCGTAAAAAAAATCTTGCCCTTGATTGTGGCATTCAGCAAGGTTACCTTGCGGCTAAATGATCGACCACCTTCCGTCAGGTATTCTTTGATTGATATAAGGCGGCTTCCTAAGCGCTTCTTCAGACGCACATTCGAGGCTTTGATCCACGCCCGATAGTGTAATCAAGACATCATTTTAGCCTAATCAGGTCAACTAGGATCAAAGCACCCCGCGTTGAAAATCGCTGAATCCTTCATGCTAATCAAATCGTGAAAGCGCATCCCTTGCTGCGTACACATCGCGTTTATGATTAATGGACAATTGCTCGCTGATCAGATCCTGGAATCCTTCTTCTCTCGCCCGGCAGTCAGGTGAATCCGGCGGCTTTGATTGATGTCTGTCCAGCGGGAACGAATGTCTGATTTGCTTGGCTGGCTTCGTTTCGTAGAATTCGGTGGCCACTGGCAGCAACAATGTATAGTTTATAAACGCAGTGTACCAGTCTACTGGTTCGCGGGATACCAATTAGTACTGAATTAGGGTTTCTTTTGTGAGTTCACCATTGGTTTAATAACAAGCTGCACCACGCGGAGCTATAAATCCTTTTCTTGTCGATGAAAACGGTGCAATTTGGTTCCTCGATATTTCTGATTTGGATGAGATCGATTATGACTGGGAAGCGAAACGAGGCTCATCTCGTTTAAAGTGTCGATATTTTCACCTTTGGTAGGTACCGTTTTTACGGCTACTCAATATGACTGATTTATTGTTTCGTCTTTATGGGACGTTCTATTGTTGTAGCGTGGGTGATAATACTGTATCAACGTCCGGGTTGCAGCACTCTCTGACAAAGTACAAAGAATTACAATATGTACTAGCCACAGACTGTTTAGAAATTTTCAAAATCCAAATGTCCGCTGATTATTTTTTTACCATATTCAGAGATAGGTTTAACTACAGACACTTTATACACAGACTAGCGAAGTGTCAAAAATTGCAGCCAATCGAGCATGATAGTTTTGAGAGTGGAAGTACAAGAGGAAGCCCATGCAAAGCTTATGGGAGCTTCCGTGATGTCAGTTTACATTCATGGTGGCTAGTTTTACTGTTTTTCTCTTCGCTAGTCTGTTATATAAAGTGTCTGTAGGTTTTACCGTTCGTATTGTACAAATTTATACGATCAACAAATCAACAAATGGACACACGTCAGAAAATCTCAATCACCTCGGCTGGCCTTGAACCCACTACAGAGCGAAGCGGTCACGCTCACAAAAACAGGCGCTGTCAACACATCAGTGTAGTTGGGATGTTCAAACACAATTTTATTCACCTAACAGTGAGATCGAACCACTCTGATATGGCTAAAGAAATTTTTGTAAACAAATCATTTTCGCACATTATTCCACTGTAGAATGGAATTCCATAAAAAATACACGATACTCCACCACTTCACCTTTTGAAGAAGTAATTTCATATGTTTTTCATATGTTCAATTTATAACAAATTTAGTCACATCAGCAAAACAAAAGTTTTCTCACAAATCCCATTAGCCCTTTTGGAAGTTAATGTAGAAGCATTTCTACTGACACTGAAAATTCTTTCTGATCGGGGTCGTAAACAAAGAGGTTATCATTTGCACTTAAGATCTTTTGACATTTTTGTCTAGAATTGATAACACTACCCAGCTTTTTACGTACTATAATGGCGGTCAACACTGTTCTGTTCGTAATATGTCAATAGTGCAATAGTTGTTTACGCCATTCGGAAGTAATCGGACATCTGATAAACGCCCTACATTCCTAACGGAGCGTTTCAGTCAAATCGCCGTATAAACAACTATTGTCAAAATAAGGGCTATTAACGTATTACAATCACATTGCTGTAGGCCGCCATTAGGGCACAGATGTGAATTATCCTGGATAATCGCTTAAAATTATGTACTGTTACGCGAACTGATCTCCACATTTTCCAATGCCACTCAGTCTCAAATAGTCGAGATACACATTTTCTGTATTAAAATCCCACCGCTTTTAAAGAGCTTAATCGTGCATTTTGGCGCCTTTCGAATGCATCGCCAGTTCTATGTACCTACATACGTGAGCATAATCCAACCAGTATCAGAGTGCAGTGCGCTGAACGTGAGCGAACCAAAATTCCATTTTTAGGTCGGTACCTGCTTTAGGATCACCGAAAAAGTTAGGGGTTGACGTTCTATTTTGTTTTTATCTTTTCTTTGATGTCGAATAAAATTTAAGAAGCAGAAGAAAATGCTAACGAAATAGAAGCAGGTCAGACCCTGATATAAAACAATTAGATGCATTCATATTAGAATTTATTTAGAGACGGCAGGGTTTACGAAACCGTTGGATGGACTATGAAAACTACACTAGGCACATAGATTCTCGACAAACATATGATTTCGGTGTAAAAACCAACTGTCAAAATTCTCTTTGAAAGGAAATTGCGGACAAACCGTTACTTACCGAACACAGTTCACACCACTTACGAATGGAAAAAAAATTCTCTTTTGTTTACTTCCATAATCTGTGTTTGATGAGTAACCGTTTATCTGGAATTTTCACTCAAAGTGCATTTTGACAGTTGGTTTATAAGCTCTTATCATATGTTTATCGAGAATTGTCTGTACAGGGAATGGGTTACGAAACAGATGCTAGCAAAATACATACATTTTTCGTTATGAGTTCTTTTAATCTCCGTGGTGAACACGGAGATTAAAAGAACTCATAAAATATTGCATATTTAATAAATTTCAATTGACTTGTACTGGAAGGAAATTTTGTTAAGGGATTACATATCTTTTTGCAAGAACAAATTGAGGAAAGCTTGAATTTTTTGAAGGTATGTAACAATGATTTTAATACATCCAAGTTATAGTTTTTTGATAATACATTTTTGAGTGAAAATAACAAATATTAGCTTATAAAAAGCATTAATAGTTTGTGTAGTTATGGTCTTTTCCCAGACCCCCCCCCCCGCCTTTTAATTAGGTGGCTTGCGGTGGTATGTCCATCAACTAAAACTCCATAAAGTCAAAAACTTCATTAGTGTAGCAATATTCTTCATACCTTAACGATTAGACGAATGAATAATTATATTTCCCTGTATAAAGGAAACACTTTTCCTAAACATTGCATAAAAATACACCAAAAAAATAATGAAATTTAAACGACATGTAAATCAATACGAAAGTAAACATCAAGTCGTCAAAGCAAACGACGGCGTGACGTACGCTGCTATCCTCAAAAAGCTGAGAGAGCATCCCAAGCGGAAGGAGCTGGGGGATAACGTAGTAAAAACCAAGCGCACTCAGAAAGGCGAGATGCTGTTCGAGCTGAAGAAAGAAGCATTGATCAAGAGTTCGACCTACCGGGAACTGGTAGCAGAAGGGGTGGGAGGAGAAGTGAACTTGAGAGCTTCAGTTCAGGAAGCAGTGGTCAAGTGCTGGAATCTGGACGAGATCACAACGGAAGATGAAGTGAGGAGCGCGTTAATAGAGCAATGTAACCTATTGAAAGATCAGATGTCAATTAGGCGTACAGTGGCACACAGGCAGCAGTGATACGCTTATCGCTAACCGCAGCCAACCAGTTTATGTCGACCGGTAATATCAAAGCCGAATGGTCGGTGTGCTCATTACGATTGATCGCTAGAGCTACTAAACAAACGGAGAGGTGTTTCAGATACCTGGGAGTGGAGGGTTTTTTCCTGGAGCACAACTCAACCGCATGCCCGCATACACCGTACGTTGATGCAGACGGTGAAAATGCTGGTGATAATCGAGTCTCCAACGACGAGTTCCATAAGGGTGGTTGGCAAAAGTGGCAAAAGGGATAGAACCGAAGAAATCTTCCGGTCCGAACGGTATCCCCGTGGCACTTTCGGACATGTTCAGGATAGTTCTATAGAAATGCCTGAACGAAACCTACTTCTCGGACAGATGGAAGATCCATAAGCTGGCGTTGTAGCCAAAACTAGGGAAGTAACCAGGAGATTCAGCATCCTATCGGCCTATATGTCAGCTCAGGATACTCTTGGCAAACTTCTGGAAAGGGTGTCAACAGTCTGACGAACTACGCTGAAACGGACTATCTCCACTGTGGACGTTAACCACACAGTCATCGCGAGCGCGGAGAAAGCATAGAAGCAAAAGAGAAGGGGTAATTGCTACCGCGCCGTGCTTACGATCGACGTGAAGAACGCGTTTAATAGCACCAGCTAGGTGGCTATAGCCGTAGAGCTGCACAAAATGCGGGATCCGGACTATTTGTGTAAGGTTCTGATACGTTACTTTCAGAACTGAATACTGGTCTACGAAACGAACATGGAGCAGAGGTCGATTTGGGTTACGACGAGAGTACCTCAGGGCTCCATACTCGGCCCAACGCTCTGGAATATAATGTACAACGGAGTGTCAACACTAGAACTGCTCAGGGGAATCGAGAACGTCGGTTTTGCAGATGACATTATCCTGATGATAACCGGCGAGACCCACGAGGAACTGGAGATGTTTACGGCAGAGAAAATAGGCTTCATGGAAACTTGGATGGCCGATGTCAAGTTGCAGCTAGCTCACCACAAGACTGAGGTAGTGCTGGTCAACAACCGTAAACAAATCAGCGTGTCGAGATCAGCCATCCAATCGATGCGTGCGCTGAAGCGCCTGGGTGTGATTGTCGACGATCGGTTAAATTACAACAGCCATGTCGACTATGTATGCGAGAAAGCCGCGAGGACAACTAGCGTATTGGCAAGGATCATGCCGAATAACGGAGGAGCAAGACCCAGCATGAGTCGTCTCCTGGAGCGCGTTTCATCCCCAATACTGAGGTATGGTGTACCGGCCTGGGCTGCTCCGCTAAACTCAAAGCAGAACCGAATTGACAAGCATGTTTCGCCTAATGCATGTTCGTGTCACGAGTGGGTACAGAACGATATCGTCGGAAGCAGTATACGTAATTGCCGGTACGATTCCCATCTGCATCACTCTGAATGAGGAAGTAGAATACTACCAACGGAGAAATGCACGAAATATGAGGAGACTGGTCCGAGCGGACTCGTTGGTTAAGTGGCAGACAGAAGGAGACAATGCGAAGAAAGCAAAGTGGACCCATCGACACATCCCAAATGTGTCTGCTTGGGTACATATGAAGCATGGAGAGGTGAACTTCCATTTGAAACAGTTTTTGTCAGGGCATGGATGCTTCCAAAAGTACCTGCATTTGTTTGGACACGTTTCGTCACCCCTTTGCCCGTAGTGTGTGAATGTGCAAGAGACACCGGAATACGTGGTCTTCGAAGGTTCTAAGAAATCCGATGGGGTATGCCTGGTATAACAGCGGACAATATCATCGAAGAGATATGCCACCGCGAGCATATCTGGGACGCTGTCAACAGAGTGGTAGCGACTATACTCTCCGAGCTGGAGAGGGAGTGGCGAAGGGACCATCAAACGCGAAAATGCCTCCGAACAACCACAAATCGGGTTTCGGGAGAAATTCCGTCGCCGGGGAACTCTCCGATGGTGTAGACTGGGTCCACCGCCGGGAACCGATTGAGTGATACGCGGCGTAGCACCGGGTTCGGGGTCCTCGGGGCGCCAGCGAACCGGACGTCAGATTTCACCGGAATCGCCTGAGCGACCTCGACACCCTACCGTATAGCTCGTGGGTAGGCTAGATCCACATCTGGGGAGCGAGTAGACCGCGTCGAATAGCTAGCAGTGGGTCGTTGAGGCACTAGTGAACCGGTAGCTACGCTCCACCCGGAAGCGCTGGATGGACCTCAGCATATACTGACATGCCCGTTTAGTAGGCTAGGTCCACCGCCGGGGACTAGATCGAGTAGATCGGGACGAAGCGGGGAGCTAAATGGCTCACGGAAACGATATCGATCGGTAGGAATCTACCGCCGGAGAATTCATAGTAGGGTAGATTCACCGCCGTGGACTATACGACTATATCGTGACGAAAATGGGAGCTAATTGGCTCACGAAGTAACGATACCGAGAGTAATTCCGCTGCCGGGGAACTCTCAGTCGGAGTAAGGTAGTTTACCGCCGGATAATATCCAAGCAGATCTCAATAAAGCTGGGAGCTAAATGGCTCAAGGAAGCGGATATCGGTGTCGGGAGAAATTCCTCCGTAGGGGAACTATCGGTCGGAGTGGGGTGAGTTCGCCTTAGGGGACTGTCTGAGTAAATCGTGATAAGGCCGGGACCTGAATGACTCCCGGAAACAGAAGCTAAATGGTTCATGGAATCAGCATCTAACCGGTCCACGGGGACGAGAGCTAAATGGTCGGTGTTAAGTCAGACCGGACTAAGTCGCAAAACATCAAAAAATGAGAAAATGATAACAATGGATAAAGCATTTCGTCAGCTACATCCGACTTTTGTCAGATTTTAAACATGTAACAATAAACAAGAATTATGGCAAAAAATTATTTCCAATTATAATGTAAAGGATGCTGCGATTCAAACTTTAAACTCGTTTTTCTCGAAATCAAGATTTTGTCACTTAGTCCGGTCTGACTTAATACCGACCAAATGGTGACGTAATAGCTGGAGATACGACCCAAGCAACCAAAAGTTCGTATAAGGGAGCTGCATAAGCTTCCCGTTTTAAGTAATTTTGCAATACGTTTTATGTTCTAATAGAGGCTTAAGCAGCTTTGAAGTTCCAGTAAAGCTTAAGCAGCTTGAAAGTTCGCTAAGAACTTTATGTGCACTTTAAAGTGTGCTTTTTAAGTTTTATCTGAACCTCTGGTTGCTTGGGGAAGCATGAGAAGAGTCGAGAGTTAAATCAAAGCTCAAAGGTCTAGCCACTTCATGAACAAATTGAGGCTCCGAGATAGAGCAGATGAAAGAAATGCGACGAAAGCACAACGAACTCCCCCCGTCCCCGAGATGTGGTTCCATGAGGAAGAAGAGCGGAATAAGAGTAGGGAGTGTTTTTAGTGGTTACTATAAAAACACAGATATTGTCACAATTTGTCGAGCTGAGTCGATTGGTACATGGGACCCGGCCCTCTAGGCTTCGGAAAAAGTTTTCAAAGTTTGAGCGAATCCAATACATTTCTTTTGCAAGAAATTTAAAAATAAGTTTTTGTCGTTTTCGAGATATTTTACTTATGTGGGAAAATGTTTATAGGCAGCATAGGAAAGAATCTTCCGTATACTATCTAGAAAATACTTATCTTTCCGGAAGCTACAATCATCATCGTTGTACTACAAATGTTAATTTTCTCAAAAATGACACAATTCCGAAGATAGCCAAATATCTCGACAAACATTTGATTAGGGCTCAAAAGCCAAATATCACAATTCGCATATTCTTAAAATCGAATGAAATTTCTTTATAAAATACTTAGTGTGACAACTTTTATATTTTATTTTAGTTTTATGCTTTATAGACAGTTACAGTTTTCAATCGGTTTCGTGTGCGGTAAACTAATTTGTGTGTGTTTGTTGTTTGATTAAAATTCTGTTACTTTCGGTTATTCTACTGACGGCAACTTTAATATCCACCATTTAATAAAGACAATTTTTCTGGAACATCGTTTTAATTGTTTCTAGGATATATTCAAATAAACAGATAACAAATAAACTGATCCATCATTTATTCAATGATGATCAGATTTCTAGCACTTTCTGTAGATATACAATACCCCTTTCCACCATCGAAAATCGTGTTTTTCCAGAGACGTTCTACAAAAAGCTTCATCTTCGAGTCGCTTGTAGATATTTTTGAATAGAAGAATTACAGAATATTACTGAAATAGTACCTTATAATGAACATATGTTTTGATCAATTCGCTTTATCCAAAATTCTGAAAAAATCATCAAAAAGTGTTTTTTTTTCTTCCAATCCTGATTATGGTCGTAAAAAATCAAGACCCATTTATTTTGATTAAAAAAGAAACCAATTACTGAGTAGATTAATGTCAACATATTTTTTAACGGATTGAAGAATTGACTTACAACGTGTAACTGCAAGCATCATAGCAAATCCCAAGGAACTAGACAGTATGATCTACATTGCCGCTGACAAAAGTTTTGCAAAATTTTCACATGAGACGGATAAATTGCAGTAAGTTTAAAAGAGATAATTTTAAAACAAAGCCTCTTCGGTAAAGGAGAAAGGAAGCGCGTGTGTTCTCTTCCATGCGTCGGAAGCAAGTGATGCTGAAATTATTGAACTCACCAATATTTATAGTTTCTAGTTATTTTGGTGGTATCATCAATGTTACATTTAATACATTTAACGTAAATTAGGGGATATCAATAATCAGTGCTACAAGCTTATTAATTAGAAATAACTAGAGAGAGTGGTTCAAGGTTAGGGGGAATTAATTAGGGCTATTTTAAAGTAGTGGTACTGTTGGGCATTTTTAACGAGATTAAATATTGATCAACTAAAACTAGAAGATAGGGGGGCACATAAGTGTTGGGAAGATATTCAAGCGGAGAAGGGGGTGAAGTCATACATCTGTGTATCAGAGACATGGGAGAGACGGTGGACAAGGCTGAACGGGGGGGGGGGAGATATAAACTTTCAGTTTCCGGCATCTTAAATCAACCGCCAGGATTACAGATTCGGACGGATGCATCATGTATTGGGACACCGGGCGGTCTTCCTAAAGCCGGAAGGGGTTCCTCCAGACGATTTCGTAGTACGGCTCAGATACGGATCGGAAACACACCGCGTTGCGCGTGTGATGTTGTACTGTAGATCTCGTGTTGTTGGTTCATTCGACAGATGTTTTGTCTCGTCTTGGAGTCGTATCAAACCATCATTGGGGACGGTAGGCGGAAGAGGGCACTTCTGGGAATGATAAGAGAAAAGATAGGAGCAGTTAAATTTGGATATTGATGGCTTTGAGGAACGTGTATATAAGGGACATGTAGAGAATATCGCGGCTTGCTAGTACATCTCGAACCGGGACATTGGGAGATCTTCCACGGGCCCGAAGGGAATCGAATAAATGAGATCTGGCAGAACAGTACTCGGCGCATGCCCAGAAAACATGTTCGATTTCGTGATAACCGTTGCCACAAGCGCAGATACCGCTATCCACGAGCCCAATACGCCGGAGATGTGCGTCCAGCGTGTAGTGATTGGACATGAGCCGAGACATCACGCGAACGAAATCCCAACCAACATCCATCCCCCTGAACCAAGGTTTCGTCGATACCTTAGGGATTATCGAAAGTAGCCACCTTCCCAGTTCATCATTGATCCATGAAGTTTGCCAACTTTCGAGGGTTCTCTGATGAGTAATACTGAAAAATTCGCTGAAGCTAATTGGTCTTTCATATATGTCACCTTGTAAAGCGCCCGCCTTAGCTAAAGAGTCCGCTTCTTCATTACCTGGAATGGAGCAATGCGAGGGAACCCAAACTAAGGTAATCTTGTACGATCTTACAGACAAAGCACGCAGGCGCTCCCAGATTTTCCCCAGAAAATATGGAATGTGCTTTTTCGGTTTCATTGAACGGAGAGCCTCGATTGAGCTGAGGCTATCCGAGACAATAAAGTAATGATCGGTGGGCAAAGTATCAATGATCCCAAGGGTATACTGAATAGCAGCAAGTTCTGCGACGTAAACTGAAGCAGGATCATTGAGTTTGAATGAGGCGGTGAGGTTTTGATTGAATATACCGAAGCCAGTGGAGCCGTCGAGGTTTGACCCGTCGGTGTAAAACATCTTGTTGCAGTCGACTTCTCGAAATTTACTATGAAAGATGCGTGGGATCACTTGCGGACGTATGTGATCCGGGATTCCACGAATCTCGTCTTTCGTGGATGTGTCGAAGAATACAGTTGAATCAGAAGCATGAAAGAGATTGACACGGTTGGGATAATATGAAGAAGGATTGATATTTTGTGCCATGTAATCGAAGTACAAGGACATAAAACGGGTTTAAGAATTGAGCTCGACAAGCCTTTCGAAATTTGCAATTTCTAACGGGTTCAAGATATCGCATCGGATGAGCAATCGATATGGGAGGTCCCAAAATCGATTTTTCAGCGGAAGAACGCCCGCCAGCACTTCTAAACTCATCGTATGTGTCGAGTGCCTGCAACCCAAAGCAATACGCAAACAACAATATTGGATTCGCTCTAGTTTGATGAAATGTATGTTCGCAGCGGAGCGGAAACAGAAACTCCCGTACTCCATCACCGACAATATTGTTGTTTGGTACAGCCTGATCAGGTCTCCTGGGTGGGCACCCAACCATGTTCCGGTTATTGTACGGAGAAAGTTGATCCTTTGTTGGCACTTCTGTTTCAGATACCTAATGTGACATCCCCAGGTTCCTTTAGAGTCGAACCAGACCCCGAGATATTTGAAAGTTGAAACCTGAGCAATAGTTTGACCCATTAATTGAAGCTGTAATTGCGCTGGTTCACGCTTCCTTGAAAATACGACTAGCTCAGTTTTCTCCGTGGAGAACTCGATACCCAGCTGGAGGGCCCAAGCAGACAAATTGTCCAAGGTATCTTGCAATGGTCCTTGCAGATCGACGGCTTTGGGTCCTGTAATAGAGACCACGCCGTCATCTGCAAGCTGCCTTAGCGTGCAGGAATTGACAAGACATTCGTCAATGTCATTCACGTAAAAGTTATTGAGAAGGGGGCTTAGATATGAGCCCTGGGGAAGACCCATGTAGGTAATTCTTGATGTCGATAAATCACCATGCGAAAAATGCATATGTTTTTCGGGCAGCAAGTTTAGCGGAAAGTTGTTTAGAGTCGGTGAAAGACCATGCTGGTGCAGCTTCTCAGAAAGAATTGTGATAGAAACTGAAACCCCCTTTATATCTAGGAACACTGATGCCATCTGCTCTTTGCTAGCATATGCCATTTGAATTTCTGTTGAGAGCAACGCAAGACAATCGTTCGTGCCTTTGCCTTTGCGGAAACCATATTGTGTATCTGACAGTAAGCCATTTGCTTCAACCCAATTGTCGAGGCGAAACAAGATCATTTTCTCGAACAACTTTCGGATACAGGATAGCATCGCAATCGGTCGATACGAATTGTGGTCGGAGGCTGGTTTTCCTGGTTTTTGAATGGCGATGACCTTCACTTGCCTCCAGTCATGAGGGACAATATTACCCTCAAGAAACTTATTAAATAAATTCAAAAGCGTCTCTTGGCAGAGTCTGGCAGATTCTTTAACAAGTTAAATTTGATTCTGTCTGGCCCTGGGGCTTTATTGTTACATGATAAGAGAGCAAGTGAGAACTCCACCATCGAAAACGGTGTTTCGTTCGCGTTATTGTGAGAGGACGCGGCGCGGTAGATCTTCTGTGCCGGGGCGGAATCCGGACAAACCTTCTTGGCAAAATCGAATATCCAACGGTGTGAATATTCCACGCTCTCATTAGTACTGTTTCGGTTTCGTAAGCGCCGGGCCGTACTCCAAAGAGTGCTAATCGATGTTTCTCTCGTTAGTCCGTCGACGAACCGGCGCTAGTAGCTACGTTTTTTGGCTTTTATCAAACTCTTCATGCGCGTTTCCGCCATCGCATACTGTCGGAAGCTAGCTGGCAACCCGTCGTCCCGGAAGGTCTTACACTCAGCGGCCTTCTCCGCGTACACGTCTGAGCACTCTTTGTCCCACCATGGATTGGGAGGACGCCCGCGTGAGTTCGCGTCTGGTACGCGTTTAGTCTGAGGTATCGAGAATCAAGCCAGCCAGGAACCCGTACTCTTCCTCCGGAGGAAGCTCTTGTGTCGATTCTTCTTTTTCGGATATCGGGGACGCGTAGCTCATCCAATCCATATTTCGTGTGAGGTCATACGAAACATTGATTGTATTCGGTGGCCCTGAACCGTTAGCAATATTAATTACGATTGGCAGATGGTCCCTGCCGTGGGGATCAGAGATTACCTTCCACATGCAATCTAACCGCAGCGATGTCGACCAGAGGGACAGATCTAAGGCGCTCGGTCGCGCTGGAGGGGCAGGAATCCGTGTCATTTCACCCGTATTCAATTATATTGAAGTTGTCGCAAAGCTCATGGAGTAGGCTAGATCGATTATCGTCATGAAGGCAACCCCATGACGTGCCGTGGGAGTTGAAGTCACCTAAAACTAGCCTCGGTGCGGGGAGGAGTTCCGCAATATCGCAAAGCCGTCGGTGGCTAACTAGGGGGGATGTAGGTGGAAGCAATGCAAAGGTCTTTGCCTTTAATTCTGGTTTGGCAAGCGACAACTTCAATGCCTGGTGTCGAGGGGAGGTCGATCCGATTGAAAGAATAGCACTTTTTGATCCCCAAAAGTACTCCTCCGTAAGAGTCATCTCGATCCAAGCGAATAATATTAAAATCGTGGAAGTGTAGGGTTATTTCTGAAGTGAGCCATGTCTCGCATAGGGCAAATGCATCGCATTTCAAATTATTTAGTAAGATTTTAAACGAATCGATTTTCGGGATAATGCTTCTGCAATTCCACTGCAGAACAGTGATTAAATCCTTGACCTCGTTCGATGAATTAGCCATCGAAGGATACAATCACTGAAAGGAGGGGCCGTTTCGTAGTGAACTGCATCAAGAATGTTTTTACTGCGGGGAGAAAGCTTATCAAGATACTTTTAAGGGGGTCAGAAATGTTTAACGCTGTAAGAATACGGTCCACAATGTCAGAGAAATATATTAAGCCAGCACTGTTTTCTTTCTCTGGCTGAGATATGGGAACACTTGGGGTTTTTGATGTTCCTGGAAGTGCTGGGAACTCCTTTTCTGAGCTCAGGTTACTGAGACCGGGAGCGACTTGCTTCGGTATTGCACCAGTACTTCCTTGAGTAGTTATTTTAGGGGGACCATGAAGAGACACCTTCTGGCCTTTACGACGAAGCTTGGAAGAGGAAATGTTCTTCCTTTTTCTACTACTTCTAGGCACAGCAGAAGATGTTCCCTCCTGGGGTTCATCACAGTCGCCTTCGTCAGTAGACAAGTTGGTAAAGATGTTCGTAGAGACAGGTGGCGTAGCTATCTTAAGCATTTCTGCAAAAGATTGCTTAGAGCGTCCCTGAAGGGAACGCTTAAGATTTTCCTCGCGCTGTTTGTACGCGGGACATGAAGGGAGATCATGTGGGTTTCCCCCACAGTAGAGACACTTTTCGACATCTCTACCACAGGAATCATCCGCATGATTCCCACCGCATTTCCCACAGCGGGCTTTATTACTACAATGGGAGGCTGTGTGTCCCAATTGTTTGCAATTAGTACAGTTCATGACCCGCAGCACAAACAGGCGAACAGGTAGACGAACATTGTCAAAGAGAAGGTAGTTGGGTAGGGCAGAGCCGGCGAAGGTCACCCGATAAGAGTCTGAGTTGACGTATATTTTCTTGCCGTCACCTGCGACTGATGCTAAATGCAAACGTTTGCACTCCAGGATCTTCACTGGCTTAAGCATGGGGTCTTTGAAACAGCCAGTCCCATATTTTAGCAGGTCCTCGCAATTCAGACTCGAATCGAAAATGACCCCACTGACTTCAACCCTGCTAGCTGGAATATACACCCTGTACTCCTTCGTAAAGGGCTCGTAGCCAGCAATATCGTTTGCCTGAGTTGAACTGTTAACAACCACCCGAAGCTTATCAGGGCGAATTTTCGATATTTCTGTCACGGCCGAATACCGATCCGTCAGAACTCGAGAAATCTGTAACAGATTCAAGCACTTTTTTTCTTTGGTCCGAAAGAAGATCACGAATGGCCCGGTGGCCGAGCTTGGATATACTTTGAGCCGGGGAGCCGATTTTGTTTCGACGTCCATCTCACCTTGAGATGAACCGTCGTCAGGGGAAGTCATTTTTGCACGGGCCTATTGCCCGGTGCACGTTGGTAAGAGAACCAAGAAGGGGAAACGTAAACTAATACTTAGCTTGTGTATGTAACGGTATCCAGACGGCTTACTAGAAGAACGCTGCTTCACTGGTCACTAACTGGTTAACGGTATTCAGAAACAGAAACACAAAAGAAGGGAAAAATACTGAAACCTCGACTAGGCGTAGAGTGTGCGAACAACCTTGAACGCGGATTAACACTATTTGTCGCTATAGAGTGTACGGACCGACAACAAAAGACTTCTATCTCGACTGAGTGCTCGATAACGAATGAGTTTCCTTTAGTTGATTGAATTCGGGAAGTTTCCATTAGTAGATTAAATCATTTAAATATATACGTTCTCCAACAATCCTTGAATTCCGAAGAAAACCTATAAGCTTCAAATGCTCAAATGTATTATTTGCTTAATTTAGGTAATCTTATTACGTCCCAGCAATTTTGCAGTTCTGCCCTTTGCCATAGTTTCAGGGATCTAGGCATTCTTTTGAATTAGAAAAATCAGTCTGCGATATTTTTAATTCGTGAGTTCAATGTTATAAAAAGTATCAATTTCATAAAAAATTAGGATCTGTGGAATAACCTGAATACTTAAATAGATAAATAAATAGTTGTTCTCACTTGTATTATAGTATTGCCGAAGATAGTCTTTAATGTAGTATCATTTACATTGAAAATATCATAAAGTTGCGTTAAGTTGAAGCGATGCCAAAATCACAACAAAGGTTCGGTTATGTTCGGCTATGGTCGGGTTACGTTCAGCATCTGTGTGCGGCTAGAAAGTACTATACCGATATGAGATGGCACGCACACAAGCGTATCGTTCAGCAATCAGCTGACTGGTTTTGCACCACGTGTTTCATTTGTTTTGAAAAATAAAAAGGTACAAATTTCCCAAACGAATCAAAATTCCGTGAAGAGAACCTATTCATCAGCTTGTGCTAACATGCCTGCATACAGTGATACAATTTCTAAGCAATCTGAGATAAGACACTCAAGTTACAAAAGATTTTGTCTTGCGCGCCAATGCAATGTTTTGATTTTGACGATGAAATAAAAAGAAGAAGCAGAAACGACGGTAGCCATTTTAGCTGCCACCTTGTGGCTCTATTCAGCATGTCCTTAACGCAAACTTCGGGTAATGCCACCGAACTAGTAATAGTGGCCAGACGCCTGATCGAGAAAATAGGAGTTGAACCGTTTCTCCGCATCTACAACCTGCCTGCCTGATCAGAAGATTTAGAGCAAATTTCAACATTCTCTTTGTTCGAACATTCTCTACACTGAACTTTTGAATATCCATTTGTATAACTAAAGAAAATTATAACTTGTAAATCTATATATCTATCTATATGTATAGAAGTAAATATTTTGTATGAATGTGATTTATGGACTCTCAAACGGCTTAACCGATTGCCGTAAAACTTCATTCGTAGTAGACATTTGTTATGGAGCGTGTTTGTGTGCTATTGTTTGGGGATTATTTGCCCACCAGATGGCGCTTCGGAACAAATTGTGTTTTACTCCTATTTCGTTGAAAGTCGCAGCAACACGCGACAGGTATTAGCTAGTTAATATTAAAAATAAAATTCAAAATCAATAATTCTTCGACGTAGCCTTTCCTGAAACATATTTCAAGGGTTTTTAGTAGAGATGGGCAAATCGATTCAGTTTGGAGAATGAACCGTAATCGTTACCTCACTAAAATGAATCAACTCTTTTGATCGATTCAGTGACTCGTTTTAGTACTTTGAAAAATAATTGTTTGAGATAAAACGAGAAAAAAAACCAAGGCTTTAAGAAACGCTTTCGTGTTACACATATTTAACGAATTTTTTATCATAGTTCCATTTTCAATAATGGACTCAATTCATTTTATATTTCTCTAATATTAGAGAGAATGTCGACGTTGAAGGTATATATATAGTCGATTTTGCAGTATGAGAAGAGGTTCTGCTATTATTTGACAATCTCAAATTTGACTGCAACCGTTGGAATTGGCGAGACTTCCCATTTATACGACGTTCACACTACGAGTTAAAACGTGTTTTAACGCTATCTTGATGACATTTTTCTTGTTGCTAATTATTATAGTATTATACTACGTTCACACTACAGAGTTAAAACATGTTATAATAATTAGCAACAAGAAAAATGTCATCAAGATAGAGTTAAAACACGTTTTAACTCGTAGTGTGAACGTCGTATTAGACGCGATGTTGTCAAAATCTTTTCAAATGCTCCAGTAGCCGTGCCCATTTAGAAACCATGAGAGGGTTTCACCTTTGGTTGATTGAAGCAAACATTTGACCATTAGGGTGGTTATAACAGTTGTTTTGTTGATGTTTTATTCCGTGTAGACAAACAGTGTTCAATGTCTACCATTCATTTTGTTTCATTCGCTCTAAAGATTCATAATCATGGCAAACTGTCGAATCGAATCATTCGGTTTTTGTTGGATCTCATTGGGCTTATTATTAGTCACTTTTTCAGTGAATCATAGTTCTTTAAAAAAGATTTGCGGTTCATTCATTCTTTTTGATGAGTCGATTCTTTTGATCGATTAGTGATTCATTCGCCCATATCTAGTTTGTAGTGCATAATGTCTTAGTTTTGGAACTGTTTTCACTTTTCAAAATTACATTCAGTTGCCAATGACTATCTCATGTCATCAGACTTAATACATTTATGCAATAATTGTGAGGCCTCTCCAGAAAATCCTGGCTTCGGGCCTGTCCAGCGCATTAATGATAAACTATAGATTAGTAAAATTCTGCAATCAGAGGTTGAAAACCATTAGAAAACAATTCCAAAAATAAAATAAAATCTCATATTCGAATCATAGCGTTCACCTCAGCAAAACGATAATCAAATGAAGTCATCAAATCAAAACAAAAACAGCATAGAGGAAAGCACAGCATGGGGCAGTCAGTTCAACCAACGAGAATGTCTCAATCTTCCTTCCTTCATCATTCTGGTTGCGTGTCCCACTGCCAGGGCCAGCCTACATAACGATGCTATGAATATTTGCCACCAAAGCAGACGGAAGAAGAAACACAGCATCAAGTCCGCAACAGCCAGGAAAACCAACATCTCTATTATGTCTAAAATAATTCGAAATCTTTTTTGCTACGCTCTACCGACTAACAGACAGACTCCACGGAGGACCTCAACTTCCTTCCGCATCAATCCTGCACTTATCTACCGTCCGTCAAATTTGATTCCCTGTTCTTGTCTCTGTTTACAAATAAATTTCGTTTGACAACCTTACGCGTTTCGTCTGCGAACTGAGCTGAGCGGTCGTGCATTTTTCATTTCCTTTTGAACGATGGTGCTCATTAGGATTAATTTTCGGATGCGACTCGATTTAATTTTTATTTGACGCCACCCAGCACGCAGAAGTGGACACTGATTATGACAATCATGCGACAGTTAATTGCCTAATTCCCCTTTACGGCTCACTTTTTTCGCTAATCAAAATTGAGGGCTTTTGACGGCCGGATTTTATGCGTTGGACAGTTCCGAAACTTGATGATTGCGATAATGAATTGAAAAAAGAAAATAAGAATAACTTAGAATCTAGAATTCAATTGGGTTATTAAGCCGTATGCAGTTTGCGGTCTTTTCCGATCTAACGGACATGAAAGAAACGTAGTTGATTTTTTGTTTAAATTGATAATTTTATATTTTATAAAATTAGAAAATAAAAAAAATTATTTTATAAAATTGAATTAATATAGCCACACTTTACATTCTACCACCTTGACACCTATCCTTTAAATGGGTTAACTGTCAAAAGTGGCAACCCATGGGGCTAAAACCATTGTCAAGTCAGATCAATGGTGTCAAAAAAGGACATGTTTACCTTTTGTAGAAAATAAAATGTTGTGAAGTTTAAAGGGTTTGACATTATATTGTTACATTTTGAATATCGAACTCTATCCATTTATGGAATAAAAGATAAATTTGGTTCTTCATTTAATGACCCAATTGACGGTAGTGTTGCAAATACTAATAGGATTTATCGTGTTGAATCGATTAGGAATAGATACTCCCTGTAGGTTTAAAAAAGGCGGTACTTAACAAGAGTAAATTTAACGTTTTTCTTAAAAGAATTCATTAAATATCAAATAATGTGATAATGAATTGAATTTAAATATAATAAATATAAGAAATGCATAAAATTCGCTGAATTCTCTTCCAAGGCCGAGCCAAAATGCTAATCGACTCTGTAGGAAAAAGAAAAAAAATATCCATTGGTCCTAAATAGAGGCATATCCTCCACTACTTTTCCTTTTTCAAGGTGGACTATTCCGAATGGTTAAAAGCTGCGATCTGGTTTCTCCGAGATGCCGTTTGATTTATACGTCTATTCAAATGCAAATATTGAATCGAGTTCCGACCGTTCTGGAAGGGAACGCAATCTAATCGGTCTACAACGGTACTCTTTGTCACCCGGTTGCCGACAGGCGCGTGGGCGGATGATGATGTTTGCTATTCGTATCTGGATGGTTTAGGGAAGCTAAGCGCAAAAAAGGTACCGTTGCGAAGAAAGGGACAATTTTGCCTTCCCGTTAACCTAACGGAGCATCCAGACCTGGAATCTTACGGTGTCAGGAAGTGCGCCTAGAAAGGGTGCACAAATGCGAAATAAAAGGTGCAAAACAGTTTGTCAGTATCGATTGGTGCGGGATCGGTGATTGACAGCACGCCAGGTGATAAATCAATTTTAGTGGATTAACAGAGGGATAGCTGAAGAACGTGTAAATAACGGAATCTTTTACTGCTGCATGACATTTTTTCTCTTCAACTGAATTCCGTTTTAGGACAACTCGGATGCCAAAAGCCTCCAGCTAAAGTGTTTTTCTCCAAACATTCCTCAAATATCCCAGTCAATTAAAAAATCATTTCACGCTGAACAAATGGTTACATCCTTAGAACATCAGACGCTTAAACAGGTACATACAGCGCCTGGGAGCGGATACGCTATAAATTATGCAAATTACGAAACAAGATTCGTTTCGTTGCCTTATTCTACCGGTGCCTTCCAGTTAACATGCTGGTTTACTGTTGCCATTTAAACCACGCTCTTACATGTATTTTCAGACCGATTCCGTTACGGTCAAGTGCAGCCAAGCATTCCACTGGTGCCAAAGTCGATTAATTACGTATGCTAATGATGTCCCAATTTGTCGAATAATGTAAGAATACTAACTATTTCTCATGTTTTGTTTTAACAAGTAAGTTCACCCTCTGGAAATAATTTCGTTCATTTGGTTGGCATTTCCCTTCGAAACATTTCGAGTGGGTTTTACATCATAAAGGTAAGAGTACCAATCGGCAAGTTCGCCTCTTAGCGACGATTATTTCACCCACGCTAAACTTTTAAACCAGGTTTAACGGACCGCTAAACGTACCTTAAAAGTTAAGCGTGGTCAAAAAATCGGATCTTTACTGTTTAAATACGATTTGTGACGATCACTCTGAGAACAGTAAATATTTCGAGAACGAAAACGTTTTGGAGCCATTAATTAGAATCAAGAGATGTCTCTTACATAGAACAAAAATTGAATCATGCCTGCCTATATCCTTCAGAGCTACCATCGATAATACAATACAATCAACTTGTCCACCAAAGCTAGCCGAAAAAAATTGAAGTCGAAACGAAAACCCTTGTCACAAAATACACCCAAACCGACCTGGATCGCATGTATCGTAAACATCTCAATCACGTGTCGATCGCATCCAGAATCGACAGAGGAGATCACAGTACATTGGACACTATCTGCAATCTTATATCGAGAAATCAATACCACCATGGAAATGCAATTCTTCCCATTTTTTCGGATCATGTCCAGTTCCCCGCCGGCCGAAGAGATCTTATCGGCACTATCATTCTGGGGGATCAGGCTGGTCCCTTCATACTTACCAGCACCATTAGAGGACCTCGTTAATTTAATTTGCCGAAATACGTGTGTGTGTTACCTGTAGACCGCAGGAGAAGCTTTCCATGATCCACTCCCCCATCCAACTCCACACTCTATGCTAATTCGTCGTTGGCTGGTTGGCTGGCTGGGTGAGCTGTTCATTAGGCAGGAAATTAGTCCTCTCCGAGGTAGGCACGACTGCACACCGGAAATCGATTACACGCTGTCCCGGTGTAGGGTCCGCCGGTTGAAATGTGGGAGAAAAGGACTGTGGGAGTGATTGTTCAGCGCATTGCTGTTGACGTATGACAGCGGTGTGTTCAGATCATGCCATGGGGTTGCACAATTCGTGTTTAAAAAGCTATTTGTGAACTTGGGTGATTAGGCAGAGCTTACTGTTGATTGCGAAGGTTACTAGATGTTCATTGCGAGAAGAAGTTGGAAATCGGTTGAACGTGTTTTGTTTTGCATTTTACACTACTATACGTTTTTTATGAATTTAACATATTCCACTTTTTTAATGTTTTAACATTTTTAGCATATTTTGCTAATTCAGCAAGTTACCTTTTTTACATTTTATACCTAAATTTTTCAATTCTTGCAATATTTTTTCCTTTTTTTTTAATTTAACATTTTTTGCATTCATTTATTTTAAATTTTTTTTACATTCTTTATTTTTCCATTCGAACATCCGTAAATAATGTGAAAGATATCAAAAATGCCCAAAACATAAAAAATGTAAAAAAATGAAGAAAATCTTAAATATGTCAAAAATTTTAAATATGTATGAAATTTAAAACATAAAAAATGTAAACAATGTTAAAAAATGTAAAAAGCATAAAAAGTAAAAAATGTTAAGGATGTAAAAAATGTAAAGAACGTAAAGAATGTTAAAATGTCAACAAGGTCAGAAATGTCTTAATTGTCAAATATGTCTAAAGAGTCAAAAAGGTTAAAATATCCAAAAATGTCAAAAAAATAAAATTCGTCAAAATTGACTCAAAGTCAAAAATGTAAAAAATAAAAAAATAAAAAATGTAAAAAATGAAAATTTTTTATAAAAAATGCAAAGAATGTAAAAATGTCAAAATTGTATGAAATATAAAAAATGTAAAAAGGTAAAAGTGCAAAAATATACACAATGCAAGAAATGTAAAAAATGCAGAAAAAAATAAAAAACGTAAAATAAAATGAAAAAAAAACCTGTTTTAATCCACCTAGTGGTGCAATTGTGCCTTTCTCATTTATCCAAACTATACGGAAAAATTGTTCCCAAAATCGCGAAAAAAGTGCAATAAATCCTGGAACAATCGCGTTTTTACGTTATGAAAAAAGGACCATGAACCAAAATCATATTTTTTTATAATTATGTTCAATTTCCCTCCAGTAATGCCCGCATAACACTTATTTTAGTGAAACTATTTGTATTTGTTTTGTGTACTTCAGACATGGTTTCCGCCAAGTCATTTCTAAAGCGATTTTCAGTACGTGAACTAGTTAACATTATTCATAAAACCAAAGGTTGACTCGTGATGATTTTCATAGATGTAAGAGCCTTAGATCACAAAATCAAAATATTCTAGATATGTTCTTGTGCACTATTTCACGAAATTGAAAATTTGATTCATGACTCCATTCAATGCTCGCGAGCTAATCCATGATCTCTAATATATTAGGTACGATCCAATATCCGAAAAAATGAAATAGTTTACAAAATCATCAAATATAATTCATGTATTCATGAACTGGTTCATGATTCCTAATATATGTCACGATCCAATATCCGTGCTCGTGAAGTAGTTCACGAAATCATTAAATAAAATTCATCTATTCGTGAACTCATGATACCTAGTATAAGTCACAACTCACGTTCATTTTTCGTGAAATAGTTCACGAAATCATAAAATATTAGTCATGTATTCGTGAATTGGTCCATGATGCCTAGTACATGATTTACAATCTATAATGCGTGCTGATGATATTTAGAAGATATCGCCAATCATTTACAATTTCATGCAACATGATAATGATATTTTCCCGGGAACTTTGGAGAATTATTCGTGGAATCATTTTTATTCCATGCACTGAAATACCCAGCTGCTACGAACATAGTAATAGATACGAGCATTAGATATAAAAAAACTATTAGGGCCTCGAACATCGATATTCAATTGATAAGGCTCATGCTGATGTCTGGATAGAAAACGAAAACTACGATGAGAATTCCAAATAGTGTGCGTGTTATAATTCACAGAACATGATATCGCGAATCAGTCACATTTTTATGATCCAGTTGGTATTGCCACGTTATTTCGAATAAAAAACCGATAATAACCAATAAGTAATAGATCACAATTAGGCGAAGAGAATTTTACGAATACCACGATAAAACTGCTGATATCATGAACATTAGTCATATTACTCTTCGTGTCAAATTTGAAAGTAAGTTCTAAAATAAAATATTACGATAACATGAACAGAAATTACGAAAATCATGACTAAGATCCAGAAATTATGAACATGAATTACTCTATTTATGACTCAAATATTACGATAACAAGAACAGCAGTTACAAAAATCGTGACTAAGATCCTAAATTATGAACACAAATCACACAACTCGTGACAAAAATACGAAAATCATGACTAAGATCCTGAAATCATGAACATGAATCACTTTACTCATAACTAAAATATCACGATAACGTGAATAGAAATTACAAAATTCGCGACTAAGATCCTGAAATCATGAATTTTAATACCGCTAAAGAAAAATGCGATAGTAAACTCATTAATAAGATAGCACAATAACGTGATGAGAAATCATAAGAATCAACATTTGGCTGTCGGCTGTGTGTTCCCAAATCATGAACTAAACATGTACAGGGAACAACAATGGTAGCCTAACCAAGCATTCTAATGTAACGCCATGTGTATATTCGGGGCGAACTAGTTTTTAAAACACAAATAGTTTCATGAATTCGAAGTTTATTATTCATAATTTCATAAACTTAATCATGGTTCTCGTAAATCGTTGAGTTCATGCAATCGTGACCTTTTGTCCCTTTTGTTCTCCGTGTACGATTGCATGGCTGGCTATGTTCAATATAATAGTGGAAATGTCCATTACATATTCAGTACGATTTGCACATACATACAATGGATTGACAGCCACGAACTTGAGAAGCTATGTATCGAAGCTAAAACACTTGAACCCAGCAGTGGATCCAGGAGGAGGGTTAGGGGGCTCCGGACTCCGCCAAAAAATTGCAACTTGTTAACAAATTTTAAATTAGTTTCAATTTTAAAGTAGTGTTCAAACTCAAAATCATTTCAAACCTAATTTTTCACTGGTTTAACAGACCCACTAAGAAAGCTTATTTTGGAGGAATTAAGAAATTTTCTACGGGGGAGGGAATTGATGAGGGAAGGTTGAATTAGAGAATGGTGGTGTGTGATGGGGGGGAGGGTGATGGTAACCCCTCACCTACACCTCTGTTAAACTACAGAAAACCTGTATTAGTAAAAAAAATTAGACCAGGATTAGGTTGACGATGTTCTGAGTGATTGCATAGCATATGCATATGAGAAAGAAAAAAAAGTAAGGTGAACTTATAAATAATATTTATTAAATATGGGACATCACTTTTTTCACCTTAACGACCATAACAAACGAACAAAACACACCAGGGCTTTTAAATTTCGAGAAACATTGTTAATTAAGCTTCAAAACAAATGCTAAAAATTTGGTACAATTTGTTTGAATAGAAAAAAAATTATTCTGAAAAATTAGGGTGATCGTATAAATGTGGGACACACTGTATTTTCCCATGGAACCAACGTCAAAAACTTCAAGTAAAGTTGGCGGAGGTCTAAATTTAACCAAATGAAAAATGAAATTTGGTACCTGAGCTTACTTTGCTATTTGTCACAAGAGCCTTTGAGATTTCAAAAATGAGTGTTTTTTTGCAATGCCTTAATGGGGGTGCAAGTGTTGCCAAGGGGGAGGGGGTTAATGAAAGATGGTGGTGTTAGGGTAAGTAGGGGGGGGGGGAGGCGATACTACACCCAACTGCATATTATATCTTCCATTTGAGACTTGTTTGGAGAAAATCGGTTCGATAATCTCCGAGTAACTGATGCGTAATTGTTGGTCACACACATACACACAGAAATAGACATATACAAATACACACGTTTTCCGAACGCAACGAAGTGAGTCGAATGGTATAAGGGTTTCGGCCAACAATTTCAAGCAATTTGTACCGTGCAAGACCCATCTACCGATCAATTAACAGCGATTTCTACTTCCAACGCTCTTTAAAAAACAATGTTAAAAGGCATTTCAATTCGATCTTCGTTTTCAACTAGAATATTTAATCAACTATCAAGAAAAAATACGCAAATTTGTAAATGAATTGGCAGACAGTGCAAAATAGCCGAAAAGCCCAACAATTCTAGAGTGCCATTCGCCGATCATTACAAGTAATGGATATCTATTTGCCGAAAATTCTAGGTTTATAAATTTTTATTACCAACAATTTAGTTCCAAACATATGTTGCAGACTTTGTTCATTCGGTTTCGGTATAATTCACTTTGAAATATTGTCCTTACACAGTTTTATTAACAGTTGGCTTTGAATTAAGAGAAAAAAGCGGTAAAATGGCAACGGATTTAATACAGCATTCAAATATAATTATTTGGAAAAATATGAAAAGATGAATAATGAAAGTGTATATTATATTGACGTTATACGTACTATTTCCATATTTCACTTTATTTATAATTTCTAAATTCCGTGCAATATTCGAGTCAAAACAATTTCGCCGTCAAATTGATCGGTAAATGGAGGCCTATCGGTGGATGGGATCCTTACGGTAACTCATTTTAATTATTTTTGCATCATTTATACAGATATTGATTATCGGTTTATATGGGAATTTCGCATATGGCCGCATACCCGTAACACAGAAACCAGAACACCGATTCAAAGGAAATTTAATAGCATTCAATAGGGATGTTCTAACTTTCATTTGAGACTAATTTTGTAAAAATCGAGTAAGACATTTCTGAGAAGCAGATATGAATTCAACTCAGGAACATAACTACTTTCCCGAAGCTTCCGATTCCGCCGAAGTTGTCCAATGTGGTCAACGTGGATTTGATTGGGTATCAGTGAGCTGAAACTATAAATCCAAACATTTCCGAACACATTTTATGAAGTTTTGCATCTATTAGATACAAGGCTGATTTCGATTTATATGGGAATTTCATGCGTGACCCCACTCTTTAACCTGTGACTCCGGAAGCGGAAGTCGGAATTAAATAAATCCAATAGCAGCCTATGGAAACGTTGTACCTTTCATTTGAGACTAAGTTTGAAAAAATCGGTTCAACCATCTCTAAGTAACCGATGTACATATTTTTGGTCACATACACACGCACACACATACGCACAGACATTTGCCTAACTCGACGAACTGAGTCGAATGGTATATGCAACTCAGCCCTCCGGGCCTCGATTAAAAAATCGGTTTTCAAAGTGATAACCTTTCTATAGGAGAAAGGCAAAAAAGTAAAAAATTAAAAAATGCAAAAAAAAGGAAAAATATGAAAAATATAAAAAATGCAAAAAGTGTACAAAATGTAAAAAATGCAAAAATGTAAAAAATGTGAAAAGTGTAAAAAATGCAAAAATGTAAAAAATGTAAAAAAATGTAAAAAATGCAAAAAATGTAAAAAATGTAAAAAATGTAAACAATGTAAAAAAAGTAAAAAATGTAAAAAATTTAAAAAATGTAAAAGATGTAAAAAATGTAAAAAATGTAAAAAATGTAAAAAATGTAAAAAATGTAAAAAATGTAAAAAATGTAAAAAATGTAAAAAATGTAAAAAATGTAAAAAATGTAAAAAATGTAAAAAATGTAAAAAATGTAAAAAATGTAAAAAATGTAAAAAATGTAAAAAATGTAAAAAATGTAAAAGATGTAAAAAATGTAAAAAATGTAAAAAATGTAAAAAATGTAAAAAATGTAAAAAATGTAAAAAATGTAAAAAATGTAAAAAATGTAAAAAATGTAAAAAATGTAAAAAATGTAAAAAATGTAAAAAATGTAAAAAATGTAAAAAATGTAAAAAATGTAAAAAATGTAAAAAATGTAAAAAATGTAAAAAATGTAAAAAATGTAAAAAATGTAAAAAATGTAAAAAATTTAAAAAATGTAAAAAATGTAAAAAATGTAAAAAATGTAAAAAATGTAAAAAATGTAAAAAATGTAAAAAATGTAAAAAATGTAAAAAATGTAAAAAATGTAAAAAATGTAAAAAATGTAAAAAATGTAAAAAATGTAAAAAATGTAAAAAATGTAAAAAATGTAAAAAATGTAAAAAATGTAAAAAATGTAAAAAATGTAAAAAATGTAAAAAATGTAAAAAATGTAAAAAATGTAAAAAATGTAAAAAATGTAAAAAATGTAAAAAATGTAAAAAATGTAAAAAATGTAAAAAATGTAAAAAATGTAAAAAATGTAAAAAATGTAAAAAATGTAAAAAATGTAAAAAATGTAAAAAATGTAAAAAATTTAAAAAATGTAAAAAATGTAAAAAATGTAAAGAATGTAAAAAATGTAAAAAATGAAAAAAATTTAAAAAATGTGAAAAATGTAAAAAATGTAAAAAATTTAAAAAATGTAAAGAATGTAAAAAATGCAAAAATTTAAAAAATGTGAAAAATGCAAAAAATGCAAAAAATGTAAAAAATGCAAAAAATGCAAAAAATGTAAAAAATGTAAAAAATGTAAAAAATGTAAAAAATGTAAAAAATGTAAAAAATGTAAAAAATGTAAAAAATGTAAAAAATGTAAAAAATGTAAAAAATGTAAAAAATGTAAAAAATGTAAAGAATGTAAAAAATGTAAAAAATGTAAAAGATGTAAAAAATGTAAAAAATGTAAAAAATGTAAAAAATGTAAAAAATGTAAAAAATGTAAAAAATGTAAAAAATGTAAAAAATGTAAAAAATGTAAAAAATGTAAAAAATGTAAAAAATGTAAAAAATGTAAAAAATGTAAAGAATGTAAAAAATGTAAAAAATGAAAAAAAATTAAAAAATGTCAAAAATGTAAAAAATGCAAAAAATGCAAAAAACAAAAAATGCAAAAAATGCAAAAAATGTTAAAAGTGTAAAAAATGTAAAACATGTAAAGAATGTAAAAAATGTAAAAAATGAAAAAAAAATTAAAAAATGTAAAAAATGTAAAAAATGCAAAAAATGTGAAAAATGTAAAAAATGTAAAAAATGTAAAAAATGTAAAAAATGTAAAAAATGTAAAAAATGTAAAAAATGTAAAAGATGTAAAAAATGTAAAAAATGTAAAAAATGTAAAAAATGTAAAAAATGTAAAAAATGTAAAAAATGTAAAAAAATGTAAAAAATGTAAAAAATGTAAAAAATGTAAAAAATGTAAAAAATGTAAAAAATGTAAAAAATGTAAAAAATGTAAAAAATGTAAAAAATGTAAAAAATGTTAAAAATGTTAAAAATGTTAAAAATGTTAAAAATGTTAAAAATGTTAAAAATGCTAAAAATGTTAAAAATGTTAAAAATGTTAAAAATGTAAAAAATGTTAAAAATGTAAAAAATGTTAAAAATGTAAAAAATGTAAAAAATGTAAAAAATGTAAAAAATGTAAAAAATGTAAAAAATGTAAAAAATGTAAAAAATGTAAAAAATGTAAAAAATGTCAGAAATGTAAAAAATGTAAAAAATGTAAAAAGTGTAAAAAATGTAAAAAATGTATAAAATGCAAAAATGTCAAAAATGTCAAAAATGTCAAAAATGTCAAAAATGTCAAAAATGTCAAAAATGTCAAAAATGTCAAAAATGTCAAAAATGTCAAAAATGTCAAAAATGTCAAAAATGTCAAAAATGTCAAAAATGTCAAAAATGTCAAAAATGTCAAAAATGTCAAAAATGTCAAAAATGTCAAAAATGTCAAAAATGTCAAAAATGTCAAAAATGTCAAAAATGTCAAAAATGTCAAAAATGTCAAAAATGTCAAAAATGTCAAAAATGTCATAAATGTCATAAATGTCATAAATGTCATAAATGTCATAAATGTCATAAATGTCATAAATGTCATAAATGTCATAAATGTCATAAATGTCATAAATGTCATAAATGTCATAAATGTCATAAATGTCATAAATGTCATAAATGTCATAAATGTCATAAATGTCATAAATGTCATAAATGTCATAAATGTCATAAATGTCATAAATGTCATAAATGTCATAAATGTCATAAATGTCATAAATGTCATAAATGTCATAAATGTCATAAATGTCATAAATGTCATAAATGTCATAAATGTCATAAATGTCATAAATGTCATAAATGTCATAAATGTCATAAATGTCATAAATGTCATAAATGTCATAAATGTCATAAATGTCATAAATGTCATAAATGTCATAAATGTCATAAATGTCATAAATGTCATAAATGTCAAAAATGTCAAAAATGTCAAAAATGCAAAAAATGTAATTTTTTTTTTAAAAAAATTATAAAATGTAAAAAATGTGAAACTTGTAAAAAATGTCCAAAAATGTCAAAAATGTCAAAAATGTCAAAAATTTTAAAAATGCACAAAATGTAATTTTTGTTAAAAAAAATTATAAAATGTAAAAAATGTCAAAAATGTCAAAAATGTCAAAAATGTCAAAAATTTTAAAAATGCACAAAATGTAATTTTTGTTAAAAAAAATTATAAAATGTAAAAAATGTCAAAAATGTCAAAAATGTCAAAAATGTCAAAAATGTCAAAAATGTCAAAAATGTCAAAAATGTCAAAAATGTCGAAAATGTCGAAAATGTCAAAAATGTCAAAAATGTCAAAAATGACAAAAATGACAAAAATGTCAAAAATGTCAAAAATGTCAAAAATGTCAAAAATGTCACAAATGTCAAAAATGTCAAAAATGTCAAAAATGTCAAAAATGTCAAAAATGTCAAAAATGTCAAAAATGTCAAAAATGTCAAAAATGTCAAAAATGTCAAAAATGTCAAAAATGTCAAAAATGTCAAAAATGTCAAAAATGTCAAAAATGTCAAAAATGTCAAAAATGTCAAAAATGTCAAAAATGTCAAAAATGTCAAAAATGTCAAAAATGTCAAAAATGTCAAAAATGTCAAAAATGTCAAAAATGTCAAAAATGTCAAAAATGTCAAAAATGTCAAAAATGTCAAAAATGTCAAAAATGTCAAAAATGTCAAAAATGTCAAAAATGTCAAAAATGTCAAAAAATGTCAAAAATGTCAAAAATGTCAAAAATGTCAAAAATGTCACAAATGTCAAAAATGTCAAAAATGTCAAAAATGTCAAAAATGTCAAAAATGTCAAAAATGTCAAAAATGTCAAAAATGTCAAAAATGTCAAAAATGTCAAAAATGTCAAAAATGTCAAAAATGTCAAAAATGTCAAAAATGTCAAAAATGTCAAAAATGTCAAAAATGTCAAAAATGTCAAAAATGTCAAAAATGTCAAAAATGTCAAAAATGTCAAAAATGTCAAAAATGTCAAAAATGTCAAAAATGTCAAAAATGTCAAAAATGTCAAAAATGTCAAAAATGTCAAAAATGTCAAAAATGTCAAAAATGTCAAAAATGTCAAAAATGTCAAAAATGTCAAAAATGTCAAAAATGTCAAAAATGTCAAAAATGTCAAAAATGTCAAAAATGTCAAAAATGTCAAAAAAGTCAAAAATGTCAAACATGTCAAAAATGTCAAAAACGTAAAAATAAAAAAAACGTAAAAAAACGTAAAAAAACGTTAAAAATGTAAAAAATGTAAAAAATGTAAAAAATGTAAAAAATGTAAAAAATGTAAAAAATGTAAAAAATGTAAAAAATGTAAAAAATGTAAAAAATGTAAAAAATGTAAAAAATGTAAAAAATGTAAAAAAAATGTAAAAAATGTAAAAAAAATGTAAAAAATTTAAAGAATGCAAAAACTGTAAAAAATGTAAAAAATGTCAGAAATGTAAAAAATGTAAAAAATGTAAAAAATGTAAAAAATGTAAAAAATGTAAAAAATGTAAAAAATGTAAAAAATGTAAAAAATGTAAAAAATGTAAAAAAATGTAAAAAATGTAAAAAATATAAAAAATGTAAAAAATGTAAAAAATGTAAAAAATGTAAAAAATGTCAAAAATGTCACAAATCGTCGCTGTTGTGCTATCTTATGACAAACGCCATTTTGGGGTAAACTGAGTTAGATATGCCACATTACTCGTCTAACGAATCTCTACAAGATGGCGTTTCCAGAATTTTAAAATTGTGCTTGGTTACCGAACTATAGCGAGAAAAGTGATTAGAAATTGTGAGTTTTTTGCTTCAAATCATTATATCTTGGGATTGGCTCAAGTTATAACGAAGTTTTAGTTGCTTTTATATGTAAAAATGTCGTAGGAACACAATAGCATAATAATTTTCAAAACAAAAATGCATGTATTGGGAGAAAAACACAGTTTTAGCTTTAAACTGGAAATATTGTCTATTTGGCAACACTGTACAAATAAATAAATATTTTTTCTAGATTCCCTGACTCATTACCTTCAAAATGTATCTAACCGATTGTTTATAGACCAAATTAAACCAAAGATATGAATAAAAGTTCATAATTGGTGATTTTTTTCTATGGAAAATTTTCCATGCACGATTATGACACGTCATACAATTTTTTTCATCAATACACACCTATGACACGTGTGAGTGCGACTTTTGTTTACATTTTTAGTGAAAACTCGCAACATAGTCAACCGATCTCCGTAATATTTGAGAGATTAATACAGAATAGGTACAAGCATCAATTGTCTTCTCTGAATTATTTCTACCATTTATAAGTTTCATGATATTCTATCTCAAACTTTAAAAATCGTTTTTCTCGAAATATGCCAAATGGCGCTTGTCATAAGATAGCACAACAGCGACGAAATGTCAAAAATGTCAAAAATGTCAAAAATGTCAAAAATGTCAAAAATGTCAAAAATGTCAAAAATGTCAAAAATGTCAAAAATGTCAAAAACGTCAAAATAAAAAAACGTAAAAAAAACGTTAAAAATGTAAAAAATGTAAAAAATGTGTAAAATGTAAAAAATGTAAAATGTAGGTTTATAAAAATGTTTTAAATATTTCCTGTAATTTTCCTTTGGACGGCTATATTGTATACCGGCTAAGAACTACATGAAAACAAAAACAATATGGTTCAATTATATAGTTTGATCACCAGAGTGATATATTCATTATTTTCTTGCAGTTCTCGTATAGTTCCCAAAATCGCCTTGAAGTCGAAAGAAACGTTACAGGAAATGTTATGGCCTTTTGGAAAACCTTTATAGAGAACAATTTTGAGCTTAAAACGATAAATATTTTGTTGTTGCTACTTAATACTGGAAAACACAATTTATTCATTAGTGCATACTTTCTCCTTTTGGGCATAAAAAGTTTTGCTTTACAAAATACGGTAATCGAACTTTTTTTTGGAGCATGCTGCATGAAAAAACTTCTACGCCCTTTCAAAAAAATGCTCTTGTGTCAACATGTCAACTGCCAGAGGAAATCATCGAGATTAATGATCCGAACACAACTGCAAAGTTTTGTGCGAATCGAAGATGTTCATATTTTATGGCTGGCCACTTTTCCATGGAAGCCCTCTTGTTTGACATTTTTAACACGTTTCACATTTTTTGCAGTTTTACATTCTTTACATTTTTTACACATTTGACATTTTGACATTTTTTTACAATTTCTGCATTTTTTACGTTTTTCTGATGTTTTATATTTTTTACATTTTATGAAAACTTTTCCAAATTTACAATTTTTAACATTTATTTTCATTTCATTTTCATGATTTTATATTTCATTTTTTGCTTATAATGCCTATTTTAACAATCTTTGAATTTTTTTTACATGTTTAACATTTTTCTAATTTTTTATTTTTTACATGTTTTGCATTTTTTAAATTTTTAACTGTTTTTGGACTTTTTTACACTTGAACGTTTTTAAATCTTTTACTTTATTTACACTTTTAACATTTATGAAAATATTTATATTTTTTACATATTTGTAATTTTTAAGAAAATTAAACATTTTTCACATTTAAGCGCTTTAATTTTTATCATTTTCTGCAGTTTTTGTTTTATATATTTTACATTTTTAACATTTTGTTTGCATTTTTTCACATATTTTAACATTTTTTTCTATTTTTACACTAACAACTTATTTGTTTCAATGTTTGAAGGATTTTTTACATTTGTTGAAAATTTAAAAGAACGTGAACTTTTAAATTTTCAACATTTTTATAACTATATGGAGAATTCAAACAACAGATCATCGTGCGAGTGTAGATCAAAATATAATAAAAATGATTGAACTAAGCTCTGTCAACAACCGGATGGAACAGAAGGAACTTTAGACTTCCCCATCCAAAAGAAATGCAGCCGGTCGATGATATAAGACCCCTGTGCGATGCTATTTGATCAAATAGCACACGCCTTGCTGCCACAACACCTGTCAACTACTTCCAAGAGTACACCTTGGTTGTCTCGACTGCCGACAGAGGCGCCATCGTCATCGAGAGCATTGCAATGCAGATTAAATTCCGATTCGTTTTGTTGATTCCACCCAGGTTGTTTTCCTATATGTAGACCATCTAATAGAGGAAGGTAATCAAAAATCTATCAGCTGCTCAAATACCAGCATATATCACACACGCCATGGGTACAAGGCAAAAGGACATGTGCGTACGAACTGATCGCACCCACCCTCGCTTGCATCCACCTAGTTTTATTCAATGACAAAACCTTGGCCCTGGCTGTTTCGGCGAGTTGCAGCAGGCCGTGGATAGGGATTTGCTTTTCTATTAAAAATTCAAAAAAGGAACGCTTTGTTCTAGAAAGATGCTTACGGCCCAAGTAAATGGAGGGTGCGTGGTAGGTCTGCCAAGTTAGAGAAAAGAAAATTATCATTCGCCATGAAATTGTTGCATAATGAGAATCCTGTTCTAGTTGCACCACGTGCCCATGTCATACAGCATAAATTGTAAAGTTTGAGACAGTGAAATGCAACGAAAACAAAAAAACAGCTGGCCGGTAGGAAGATGGAAAAATCTATAAGATTAAGGATTAAGATTAGACGGTTTTTCTTTAGCCAAGTTCAATTGAGCGTTATATGGCCAACTGAAACAAGCAATAAGAATGTTTGCGCTATTTTATGCATGAACGGCCCAACAAACGATTTCCAACGTCTGATATGGTAATTGAAATTCAGTCCCAAAACGGTTTTTCCTGAAATATCTCATGCACACATTCAGCCAGCGTTCAGTGACCCAGCGGGCAAAAATACAGTGTGGGTACTGTCACATTCTCGGATAATTCGACCGGAGGAACCGTTATCGAAAATTACCTAGTTCCCGAAACCTGAATCATCAGTTGTAAAAGTTGGGCTGCCGAGCAATTACGCCGTCGATGCTGCTTGTAATAAGAGACGATCATCAGAGTTCTTATACTTATTGACATTTGATAACACAGGGTATCCAGAAAAACCAGTCTGCCTCGCCTTGTTCTACGGGCTACACGACAATTCCCGACAAACCACCCCGTCCGAAAATGGCACTATAATTATCATTCATCCGCGGTCGACAACCGGGAGTCCCGAGGTTCCCGGTAATGAGCAGCCTTCCAACTGCTGACCGCCTTCACCGGCAGCCCATTTCGTCCTGGCTCAACCCGTGCGTATCAAATTGGGTCACTCGATCATCACATCCCTGGTGATCCCCGCGCCTTCTCGCACCGATAAGTGGTAAACCTTGTCCGTCTTCCGCGAGGAGAAAGACCGCGCCCGTTGACAGACCAGTGCCAATGTTGCGTTGTCGGCAAATTGTAGTACACAGTCTTTCTCCCCGTGCGTCGGCCGTCGGTGTCATGCCAAGTGTGCGCACGGTTTTCGGTGTTGCCTTGAAGGGCATTGATCAAGCATTATTGTGTCCGCTTTGATCGCAGGGAGAAATTCCGTAATTTTTCATAATTATTACTACTACTACTACTATTGCCGTTGTTGATGCTGACGCTATGCTGTGGTGCATATGACGCAGGATGAGTCGGTAGCTTTTTCCCAAAAATTGCGTGGACCTGGTAATTTTTCTCCCCTTCTCGATATAACTTCTCTACCGCGTAATTAATTTGTGGATCCTCTTTCACCAATTTTGTTGGGTGTCCGGAGACGTACGACTCACGGTTGAAAGAGCCGGGTGGGATACAATTTAATCTGAGGGTTTGGAAACAATTTCAGCCACATCGCTCTATCACAATGGATTATACTTTGGGGATATATTATAAATCTTAAATTGCTGTATTACAAAATTTTACGTTGTGATCTAGTATTTATTTGATTGTTTTACATTTCTTATAAAAGAAATGTATAGAATTCGCTCAAACTTTCAAGATTTTTTCCGAGGCCCGGAGGGCCGAGTCTTATATACCAATCGACTCAGCTCGACGATTTGCGACAATGTCTGTGTATGTGTGTGTGTGTCTGTGTGTGTGTGTATGTAACGGACAAATTCTCATTCGTGTTTCTCAGCAATGGCTGAACCGATCTTATCCAAACCAATTTTAAATGAAAGAACTAAAAAACAGTATGAACGCTATTAATTTGTTTTTGATTCTGATGTTTAGTTTTTAAGATATGAATGTTTGAATGCGTAAAAATGGCGTTTCTTGCAGTTTTTATAAATTATCTGCCGGAATTGACAATATAGTTTAACAATTTATATGTTTTTAGACAGCTTTAACGAATACCTTTCGAACAAGCTATAGATTGTTGAAATCGGACTATTATCAAAAGAGATATTAAACATTAAATGCGGACGAAAGATATTTATCATTTCCCATTGCGAGAAATATGACCAAAAACATGTAATCTATTATTAACGCCAAAACGGCTTATTTTAGGTCAATAGTATCTTCGGAGAATTTAATGGAAGTAATATGCTCTTTCTTTTGGTATTGTGCTTTTGCTGATTAATCCCCCTATGAGTGAGATATTTTCACAAATTTTCTTGGAAGTGATTATAACGAAATAATGCCTTCAGCAAATTTGTAGCTCTTACTTTTGCGAATAACTTTACTGAAGACTTCAAATATCTATTTTGAATACTTTAAAAGTTATGGCTTGTTGTTTGTGGATTACTCTTCGTCGCCTATTTATTGTTCAATATAGTAATAATCCATTGAAATAAGCCAAACATTATTTCGATAAATCGAATTTTGTATTTCATTTTTCTATCTACAACCGCTAGAAATAATCACCGAACACCTCCAAGTTGTCTGGAAGGAACTTGATAACTTATCAGTGCAAAAATGTTCATTTGTGCGAACCTTCTGACTGCAATTTTTCTAACTTATGACCATCGGATCGATCTGAAACATATCGGAAAATAAAAAGCGAAATAAATAACTCCAAGCAACGGGGTAGCCAAGAGAAGGTTTTGGGGCTTAACACCATACAACCCCCCCGCACCCAAAAAAATATTGGATTGAAGTTGAAAATTTATTGATGCTGACTGATTTAATTCAATATTACAATAACAATTATCTGATCCGTAGATTGATAACCTGTTGTTTTAAACATCATGAGGACTTTTGATAAATTGTCGGAATGGGGTCCTGATATGTAACTGATCTATTGGTCTTGATTTCACAGTTGTCTAATAGCATCAATATCAAATTCCTGCCTGAAAACATTCCAATAGAAAATTCCAGAGTTCTGTAATCAATCATAATCCTCAGATTTATTTTCAAATTTTCAGCTTTTTTTCCTACACAATATTACGATAGCTTATTAAACAATTCTTCCTAATAAGCTTGTGAAAATTATAAACTATTTGAAATATTTAATAGTTTTATTTTTTATTTAACCGTGATTTTTTAATAAATAGTGACCATCGCTTCACAACGTAGTCTATTTTTCATGGCTTGCGGTGAGCACGATCTCTCGAATTGCTGAACTGAAAATTATGGAATAGAAATTAATTTTTAGTATTCTTTACAGACCCGCTGGTGCCCTAAGACGATTTCGTTAGATTTTTAGAGCACTGTGCACTAGACTGCCCAGAAAAATGATGAATTTTTGAAAACTCAATCGGCCCACCCCTGAGTCGATTCCTAGTCTCACCAGGAGTACTTGTACCAAATTTGAAGCAAATCGGACAAGTCTAACTACCGGACCTACGTGCCTGAAGTTTATATTGGATTTTTCAACAATTTACATGGAGAAAACTCACTAGCTCGTATTTTCGCCGCTAGGTGGCACTGTATACATCGTATTATCACCTTAAGTGAAAATAAGAAAGATATTTTAATTATCTACAACTTTGTCGAAGACTGCTAGATTTCACAGTTGTGCTCCGGCTATGTTAAAAGAAGTTATTAAACTTTTAACGAAGTGATGTCTGAGTCAGTTTTGCATGGGGCCTAGCAGTGCATGGTTGTGTATCAGGACTCGAGTCCCGCGAACTATATATTTTTGTGAAATAATAGTTAGATTTAGCCGAATAGTATGTTTACAAGAATTATATTAAATAAAACGAGTTATGTTTTGGTTAGAAAATTTTAGTTCCACCTGTGATTGCATAGAGGGCGCCACTACTAACTTTTCATAGAAGAGAGATAGAGTATCAAGATGTTCAGAAGAAATACTGAAAAATGCCTGTTCTATAACTTTGTAGAAGACACCAAATTTCTATCTCTCTCCGTTGAAAAGTTAGTGTTGGCGCCCTCTATGCGGTAACAGGTGGAACTAAAATTTTCTAATCAAAGCATGACTTGTATTATTTACTATAATTCTTCTGAACATACCATTGAGCTAAACCTAACGATTATTTCACAAAAATGTTTAGTTCGTGTGAATCGAGTACTGATACACAACCATGCACTATTAGGCCCCATGCAAACCTGACTCAGACATCACTTCGTTAAAAGTTTAATAACTTCTTTTAACAAAGTCGGATTTACTTGCAGTCCTCGACTAAGTTGTAGACAATTCAATTATCCTTCTTATTTTCACTTACAGTGATAATACGATGCATACAGTGCCACCTAGCGGCGAAAATGCGTGCTGGTGGGTTTTCTCCATGTAAATTGTTGAAAATTCCCATACAAACTTCAGGCCCGTTGGTCCGGTAGTTAGACTTGTCCGATTTGCTTCAAATTTGGTGCAAGTACTCCTGGTGGGACTAGGAATCGACGCAGAGGTGGCCCGATAGGGGTCATTTTTTTCCTGTCACCCTACTGTGCACCCAGTGCATTAACGCAAGTGACGGAAGGTTATCGAAAAGTTTCGTGAAAATGAAAATTCCAGTAATGATGATGATTTTCCCAAACGGTTCGTTTTCGTGAGGTTTTTATTTGTTCTTAGGAGGATTAGCGATAATAATTCAAATCAAGAATACTACTGGGAAGTCACCTTTAGAAAAAGTCGATGTCGAAGTAAAATTTGAAACTATGAACGCATGTACTTCAGAGATAGCGTGATATCAGGAGCTGCGATTTCATTTCAACGCTTTTTTTGTGAAAAGGGCGATACTTACAAATGTAAACATAAGGCTTTTTTCTTACATGCGAATGAGGGCTATGAAACGCAACAAATTAACCTAAAAATTTGGATTCTACGATATTGCTTTCTTAAACTACAACAAAAATACAACGGGCGAAACTGTATTTTTGTTTGTTTATTTAAAGTTTCGCCCTCCACGCTCCATGCAAACAAACTGGGCGATACTTTTTTTGCTAGCAGTTTAGAGGCGAAACTGTTATTTTCGTATTTTTTAGGATTATAAAACTGATACCAGCTGTAAATAGTAACAATGATCTCTATTGAAAAAACCCGGACAAAATCGGTGGTGTAAAACGGTAGTTATTGTAAAAAAACTTAAGGGCGATACTTCAATGCTGATAGATGGGACCGAAAAAGTAAACAATCACCAAAGGGGCGATACTATCATTTTGTCAATTTCAATAGCAAAAACAAATTTTAATTTAATAATTTCAAATACTTTATGAAGTTTTGGGTTTCGATCACTGAATCATGCAATCTACAGGCCCGATGAGAGGGGGAATCAGCCAGGGCAATTACCCTGGGGCCCGGGTCGTGTTCGGGGCCCGCGTTTTTACCCGAAAAATAGGCGAACACGTCCGGTATTCATAGAAGAGCAATAAAAATAGTAATAGTAATTTCTTTGTAATCATTTGCCTTATTAAATTGTTATATGATGAAAGCGTAAAAAAATGAAAATTTTATTTGATAGTTGAAATTTGTTAAAACAAACGTTCTTAAGGGAGTTGTCTACTTTATGTACAAGTTAAAATAAACGAGTTTTATTGCTTGAACCGACGGAATACACTATAAAATATTGAGAAGTCACTTCAAAGTTATTTTTGTAGAAAGCAATTAAACGCCAAACAGAAATGCGAGTGCACGGACAAACGCATCCGTCCTCTTCTACGTTCGTTTCTTTGATGGTGGTGCCGGTTGTTGGCTTCGAGGCACTGGGCGCGATTGTTGTTGAGTGAATATTTGCTCCTGACAGATCCGTAGATATTGGTTTTGTATTTGTGCAATCGTATATGCTATGCTATGCTATGACAGATCCGTAGATATTGGTATTGTAACCGTTTGTGGTTTAACATAAGATAACGGTGCGTTGTTTACGGTTATAGTAGGCGGGCTTTTCTTAGCTGCTTTTGCACAATGTTTTCCGTGGTGCAGTGTCTTTTTGCCAAATTCGCGCATAGGAATCTACCATGGGTCCAATATCCAGTGTTATCTGATGAAACGTCCAATTTTCAGTTGATCTGCATAAAATGGTTACGTATGAAGGAGTTGGTTTGTACGGAAGCATTCTCACCACAAGAACAACTTTAGGGATACCCGGGAAAATGTAAAGGTTCAGCTGTTATGGAAGCCACTCCGTATTTTGTTATAAATTTGTTAGTCACGATGTCAGGGGTATGTGAAGATAATTCGTGTAATTCTCTCTATAGCCCTTGCCTATATATACGATGATGATGTTGTTGACGTGGCAGCTTTCGTTGGGGTGCTGCACATTTTTCCACGAAACAAACGACTGTGTTTCTTAATGTTTGATATGGTGAATTTGAAGAGCGTTAACTTCTCTCGGATTGAGCATAATCTGCATGTTTAGTGTTCGTTTCACTTCCCAAATAGCTGGTCTTACAGGTCATTCACAAAAAACAATAGCAACACAATTCGTCTGCAGTCGTTTTTGCCGTGTATCTATAGCGGAACGATTTTTAGCTTCTGCTCTGGGCGAGATGAGAAGGTAGACTGATCTTAATCAACCGGTGATTAAAATGGAGAATTTTTGTATTTTGATAGCACATTCAAGGAATTTTCCCCCTAAAAATGCATTGTTTTGAGATAGAACGGTGATTTTGGGCCTCGCCAAAGATGCGTGTGATGTCTATAAGAACCCACTTATAATGTGCGAAATAAAGAAATCAAATCAGTTCAGTTCAGTCAACAGCAGTAGCAAATAAATTAATCCATGTGTGTCGCTTTGTTTGCACAGTAGAAGCAAAATATTACACTCCAACCCACTATGTCGAAAAAAATGAGTGACGATTATAATCAGAAAGTACCTTATTGTGGTCAAACTGTATTTCTGTTTACTTTTCGAGGCGTTCTCTAAGATATATTGTCAAAAGTACAATTGAAGCTAAAGTTGGCCAATGTTTACACCCTGCAATTTCACTATGTTAGACATAGTGTGCTGATTATGTTTCAGACCATAAATCAAGCAGAAACGTTTGTTTCGCAAAACGAAATATTTCGTTGAATGTGGCAACATGAAGTCGGTACCTCTGTATACATCGGCGATGACATAAACGAGGTACCAATACACGAATTAGCACCGTGCACCTCTAATTACGTTGTACATCGTTATGTACTCCCGAGTACCCGCAAATTGAAAAACTCGTAACTATGGCAATTTTACCCGATTTGGATACCACGGAATAAGAAGTTGTCGAAATTCACCTGCCTGGTACGCTATCTGTGGATCTTGCAATATGAGTCAACCGGAGACTAATAGAAACCACGGAACCACGAGTTTTCCATGGCTGAAGAGGTACTAACACATGCTGAACTATAGGGCTTAGGTTTAAAAGGGCCCGTTAGTAATACACGCCTTGGGGCCCGACGCGGCTCTCGACGGCCCTGGCAATCTAGGATGTAAAAAAACACAATAGTTCTTAAATAGGAAATAAAACCAAATCTGGAAATATTCACTGTTGATTTTCTTTGAATGGTATCACTGCTAGTATCGCCCTTTTCAAGAAAAAGCGTTGATTTCTTAGTTCTCAGTCGCGTTGGAAATTTGAGTAAAATATAAACTTCAAATCAATTCAAAAAAAAATCGTTTTTTTTGTTTCAGTATAATATATAATCCCTTTAGGAAAATTCAGTTTTCCCACCACAATATAGATATTTTATTAACAGAGCATTAACAATAATTCGTTGGTATGTCTATTTTATGGGCCATTTTTTCGCTTTCCCATTGATTTGGTTTGAGATTTCTAGCACTGATGTTGTCCTATGCTGATTTGAGCGATTCTCTGAGTCCTGCCACTATCCAATGTAGTATGTGTTATCAAAAACATCGCGAAGCATCAAGTTCTAAATGCTCTCCAACGATATAATATCCGAAGAGTGATAAGAGTTATAAGAAATGTCTCATCACACTGTTAGGTGGATTAAACACGTTTTTTTTTTTAATTTGGAAAACGACCGGATGATTGATGAAGGATAAGTTTCACGGTGAATAATTAAAAGTTTTTATATTTTTGACGATACAGAGAGTGTTAGTTTATTCAGTCGAGTTCCATATAACAATGCATTATTTGGACAATGTTTTCCTAGATTTTCGGTGCAAATTATACTGAATATAGCGGGTAACTCAAAATCTACTTGAATAATTGTTTTGAAATGTTACATTTTGTTTAATTTATGATCCATCATGAACAATGAAATGTTTATTGTTTAAAATACGAAAAAGATTTCTTTAGTGTACTTTGATCATGGAGCAACTATCAATAAGAAAGTTTTCCTAACAAATACTTTTAACATATTTTCATTGTTCATATTATTTGCAGTCGATTTTCGTATAGAATTTGGTTCTAAATGCTATTTCAAATCAAAATACTCATAAACAATTTTTTCCAAATTTTCAAGATATTTTAAATTTTGTTTCAATAAATACAACTATTTCGTTTGATTACGACCTTTTCATAAGTTCTAAAACGCCATGTTCTTCTGGTTCATAACTGCGATGACTAAATGTTACCTAAGAAAATGATATTAGAGTATTTCATAGTATTAGCATAGCTGGGAAACAGCTGAAGGTCCGAATTGGCCAGCGGTCGTGGGTATGTTTCGACTTCGTCTCATCAGAAACCGACACTAACTTATTGTCGGAAACAAACAAAACAAGTTTGGCTTCACTGTGTCTCATCGAGATAAACAAAACTTGGGCTCGGACGGACGTGATGATCGATCTAGTCGATCTGGTCCCCGGCGGTGAACCTAGCCTACTCAACCAGGGCCAACCAAGAGGGATTGCTATTCTCTCATGCATTCCAAAATTTTTCGAAAAACAAGTAAATGACAAAATATTTCAGCAAATCAAAAATCAAGTAACTAGTAAACAGCATGGCTTTTATAAAAGCCGCTCAACTACATCAAACTTATTAGAATTTGTAACATTTACTGTAAATGCAATGGACAATGGCAGCCATGTGGAAACTCTCTACACAGACTTTAAAGCATTCGACCGTATTGATATAGCTTTATTACTCTTCAAACTGCAAAATAAATTCTTGAAATGGCTCGAATCATATTTAACGAAACGTGAACAAACAGTTCGCTTTCAGAATATACTCTCTGAACCCATTCGTGTTACCTCTGGCGTATCCCACGGTTCCCACTTAGGCCCTCTTCTTTTTATTTTGTACGTAAATGACATTACCTTTATACTCAAACATCTAAAAGTGCTTATTTATGCAGACGAAATGAAACTTTTCATGGAAATGAGAATCGTCAAAGGCGCTGAAGTATTCCAAAACGAAATCAACCTATTCCACACATGGTGTAGCAAAAGTCTACTCCAACTTAACGTAAAACATGTAACTGAATAACCTGCAGCAGAAAAACTTCAAATATTCCCATAGACATACATTCTTATGAAACCAACTAGTAGAAAAATGCAAAATTGTGCGAGACTTAGGCGTAATCTTAGACTCCAAGCTCATATTTGAGGAACATTACAATACGGAATAATAAATAAAAAATAGTATGCTGAGCTTTATTAAATGCTTCAGTCATAATATTGAAGTCCCTTGCACAATTAAATATTGGAATATTGCAGCATAGTATGGAACCCATACACTGTCCTGTACGAAAAACGCATCGAATCAGTCCAAAAACAACTTCTTTTGAAAGCGCTTCGTAAACTAAACTGGACATTTCCTTTTCCATCGTATAAAGCACGTTGCCTGCTCATTAATATACAAACACTCAGAGAACGCCGCGAATTCGCAATGCTTCGCTTTATCAACGACATTATTCTCAACGTGTACAATCCGCAACATTACTTTCGCAAATAAAATTTTATGTACCTAGCCGTCAACTAAAAACTAAGAATTTATTCCAAATCAGTCTATTCTCAACCACCAAAGGCATCAGTCACAATACCAGTGTGCTCTCTGCTGCTACCCAAGCCAGCGCAAGCAGTTGCTGTTTTCTTGTGTGCTTTGTCTGAAGAACAAAGGGAACCGTTACTATTATTCTATTAAGATGGCTGAGTCTCGACAACAAAATGTGATTCTTCGGACCAACACGGTGGCCATTGCCTTCCAGTCTTTCCGCATAAGACCGAGTATTGGTGATGTGGAACATTTTCTGAAGAAGAAATTGAAGCTTCGGTTTTCAGACGTCAGTTTCATTCAGTTGGAGCACGTCAGACACGCGGTGCTGATAACGTTCAACAAATTCGCCCAGGCAAAAAGATTCATTTCGCAAAACAACTTGAAACACGTTCTGGATTATGACACCGCAAAAATCAAGATCCCTGTGTATATGGATAACGGAAACGTGGAAGTTAAATTACATGATTTGGCACCACGTACTTGCAAAGTGGCCATTAAAAGATTCATGTCGTATTTCGGAGAAGTGGAATCAATCACGGAGGATACGTGCACACCAAAAAATAATGAAATTTAAACGACATGTAAATCAATACGAATGTAAACATACAACGATTGAATCCAAAATTTGATTGAAAATTACGTTAAAATCAATTGGAGCATCAAACAGCATACAATTTTACACTTTCATTCGTGTAATATTACATGTTATTCATTTTACAACAATATTCAGGGAAAAATACATTGAAGTGCATTGATTTTCCGTTTAAAGAAACTGTAATTTTCAATCCATGTGTAAAATTATAATAAAATTCGCTGAAGAAAGCACGACAAGACGTGTGTATTTGTGGTGGAACTTAATTTTACATTTATATTCATGCTCCAAATATGTGCATGAAAATAAACTTAAAATTACAAAATATTTTTATCTGTATGGAGGAACTACTTTCCAGGTATTTCAAATGGTGTTTTTGTGGCGAGAATGCGGGTAGACCAACCCATTCCATCCTACCTTACCCTGCAGTACACAACAGAAGGGGGTGATACCATTATACAGCGAACTCTATGTACATATCAAGGACAAACTAACACGTGTCAGTTCTGTGAACAAACGGCACATTACGACCAACCCTGCCCAAAAACCGCTAAGAAAAGCTTATCTACAAAAAGAAATACCAACACTTAGTCTCCAATATCATTCCCTGAGCCACAAACGGTCGCCAAATTTGTGGCTGCTGTTCAAGCAATAATGACAACTGCGAAAACCGCGTCAAGTACCACAAACTCAACAGCTAATTCTAGCAACGAGGGAGCTACTAGCAATGATGGAGGGTTCACAGTCGTGACCCGAAAGGGAAAGAAGTTAGGAACAACACCTGATCGCGAACATCAAGGCAGTATCCCTGATGATGATCCGGACATGTGCGAAGACGACAAAGATACAAATGACCCCCTTGATATAGTTGACGTGAATGCAAGGATTTCCCCGACACGAAAACGGATCTCCGCGCGCAATGGCAAGTCGCGCGTACGATCGATCTTAGCATTAATTGTTTGTTATTTTAATTGTTTACATCATGTAAATATATAAAAGACTCACGGTTCCGTGAAGCTAACGCCTAGAGCCGTGCCAAATAAACGAATTAAAAAAAATTTATTCCAAGAATAATCTTTTAGGACAAACTATGCCAAAATAGCTTCATCAGTAGAATGATGCGTCATTATAATGCAAATTGTGCAATAATTTACCTTTCCATGTCTAGAAAACAATTTAAATTTGAACTTAACCGTAGAAATAATGCATAGTATATAAGTAAATATTGTAACACCATTTTATGTAGTCTACATATGCATGATAAAATACGAAAATAAATAAATAAATACATAGGTGCTGAGGTCCATCCAACGATTCCGGCTGGTGCGTAGCTTCCGGTTCACTGGCGCCCAAACGAACCACTGCTAGCTCTTCGACGATCGGTCTAATCGCTCTAATTCCCGGCAGTTGTCATCGCCTTTATGTACGAAGGGCATTTGAAACCTTCCGTCGTGTGGTCGTTTCCATCCTCCGGTTTACAGATTATGCACCTTGGTTGCTTCGTGCAGTCACTAGTAACGTGCTCCTTTTCTGCGCATTTTCTACACAGTTCAGACCCGTCCGGGCCCTTGCAGTTCCTCACCTGATGTCCGAGGTTCAAGCAACGGAAGCATCGCTCCATCTGTCTGGTAACTCGCGGAGCGACTCTCAACGAGCACACCGACCATTCGACTTATATCTTGCCGGTCACCGCCAGCTTGTTGTCAACAACGACCGGTAGTCGAATCACCGCCGTTTGAGTGCCTCAATGTGATTTCCGATTCCGGATAATCGCTGGTACATCTAGGCACTGCTAGATCAGTGTACCCTTCAGTTTTTCTACTTTATCTCGTCTAGATCCTTGCACTCGACTACGGTTTCCTGCGACAGGGCTCTAACGTTCGCTTCGCTGCCCAAGGATTAAGCAACGAGCTCGTGGTAGGTTAAGCTCTTGATGGAAGGATCCTTCTTCAGCTCGAAGATCATCTAGCCTTTCTGAGTACGCCTCGTTTTGACAATGTTCTCTCTCCCAGCTCCTTCAGTTCAGAGTCCTCTCTCACTTTCTCCAGAAGATCGGCGTAGGACGTCCTCCTCCACTTCGACGATCAGTGCATCTCTCTTTGGCGCCTTCTGACGAGCCGAAGGTTTTCATACCTTTTTCGCTCTTTCTTCTACTATTTATTGCTATTTCCCGTGCTTCTCCTGCCGACCTACAACGGTACTCACGCTTTCTTCCTGTTAGGTTCCGTCCTTTCCTTTCCTTTGGCAACAACAGCATCCTCGAGTGTCTGCCTCTAGGGCCCGCCGGATTTTCCGTCTCCTGGCGAGGATCTTGTCCTCTTTGGAGTAACGGAAACTGACGTGTTCTACACTCCATTATGCTTCTCCTTACCCTAATTCGGAGGGGCTAGGTAGATAGTAGCTTTAATTCGCTCAGCAACATCAGCCCTCCGCGTTGCCGTGTCATACTCCCTCCCGGCAGACAGTGGCGCCTTTCGGAATCTGAGAACCTTATGGAAATTGCTTCTCGCGTCCACAAACTTGTGAACCTCCTCCACCAAGTACTTCGCTGCCACTACTTTTGAATTCTGTAGGGTGTAACTCATCCCGCTCTGCTGAGGCTGTTGTTGCTGCTGCTTCTTCTAATGCTTCTGCTGAATTACTTCAACTGCTGCAGGTGGTGGTGACCTTACCAAACCACCTCTGGTGAACGGATTCGCCGTGTCTGCTCCGTATGTGTGGGTTTAATGTTTGTCATCTATTTTGTTGGATATCAACTCCGACCCGCTATCTCCACTCGTTGCACATAGACACCTCTTGTGGTCCAATGATTATCTATGAAGCATGGAGGTTATGCTAGGGTTAACACTATGCTACATGGGGTGTAGTGTTCAAAGCCGAATCGGCGTAAAGTGGTCCATCCAAACTATGTACCACCAATCAAACGATGACGAGTTTTGAACATACCCGGAGACCTGTCAGAGTTTTGTTTGTATGGAGGCAGCCGTACTATTAGCCCACTCGCCGTTTCAAGTCGGTGTCCTTACTCTGCGAATGAAACAGCATGCCTAGCATCCAAAATCGCCGTCCAATTCGTGATTCGTGTTTTGCCCGTTGACGTTTGCCATGGCCAGTATGCCATAATCAGGATGTTACTGGCTGGGGTGCTTTTATTGCTATTATCTTGATGTGATGTATGTGTGTTTGTATGTCTGTTTGTATGTATCAAAAATGCCACTCATTTTTCGCAGAGATTGCTGAACCGATTTGCCCAAACTTAGTCTCAACTGAAAGATACAACTTTTCCATCGGCTGCTATTGGATTTTGCGTCGCTCCGGTTCCGGAATTACAGGTTTAAGAGTGCGACCACACAGAAATTTACTATACTGGTACGACTATGATACCAAAATGACGCAAAACTTTTTAAAATGAGTGCAAAATGACTTAGATTTGCCAGTCTAGATCACTAATGATAAACTAAAGTCACTTTGACATTGGCCATCTACGAGGGTTCTGGAGTTGATAAAAGCAGGAACTGACTAATGTTCAAGGGAGGGTGTAAAGGAAAATTTAAAAGTCGGATTTTTATTTTTGATCCCGAATATATTTAAATGCACGAAACGTCGAGATTTGATATAATCTCGCAAAAAATTTACAAAATCAGACATTTTTGGATTTTGGCAAATTTTTGCCTTTCTCATATAGAAAGGTTATGCAATCACTTTGAAAATTGTGAACCGAATCCCGTCCCGGCCCTGTATTTATTTTTCGACTGCAATAGGGTTTCTGGATTTCAACCGGGTGTTTATTTAGGACATTGTAGCTTATTGAATCAACATCATTGATGAATAAAGTTGATACGAGTAGCAGCTAGTGGCTTCCTTCAGGAATATCTAAAAAAAAAATTGTTTATGATTTTTTGGCAAATTCTCAGCCACTTTCCATGCATGTCATCTGGAAACGCGTTTCCAAAATTCGAAATTCCATTTTCCAATTCTTGCCTCAGACAAATTTTACCAAGAAGGCGTGCCTCTCTTTTACCACATGGCTGGAGCCGCCTATGCACACAATGGTAAATAGCGTGTGAGATATTCAATAGAAACACAATAAATATGATAAGTTTATTATTTATTTGTTGTGAATAGATAAGAAACGTACGGTTCACTGAAGCTCACACATAGAGCCCGAAAATACCGAGCCATTGTTGGTATCGACATACCGAATAATACTAGCACTTTTGGTACAAACTTAATTTATTCTGCCGAATCTCAGCTTTTTTTGCATCTTTTGTCGAAATCTCAACAGCTGAGATTCAGCAAACAGTTTTTTTTGCAGAGATCTCAGTAAAAGTGACGTTTGCAAACTAATCTCACTTTACAACGATATCAGTTTCTAAATTTGCTGACTACACAGCTTTTGGGAAATTACCGAGCCGAATTGAGTGTGTACTATGCAAAACTTTTGATGAAGAATATATTGAACCGTTCAGCACCAGCACCACCAAGGAAAGTGACATTAATAGTGAGCGTTAATATCTTACGTTGTACCAAGCGGAATGTTTTAACTATTCAGTTCTAAACAATTATGAGGATTTCTTATTTGTACCAGTAACCGATGGCAATAAAATGTGTAAGGAGCATGTACGGAAGTGTGCTACAACCATCACATGTCTATCTGATCGAAGTTATTGAAAGTGTTTAATATTTGTTCGTAGCTAGTTAGAGACAAGACGAACCGAGCTGATCCGGCTCAAGATAAGAATTATAAAACTTGTTTCAATATTTCTAGGTGCTTGTAATAATAAGACTTAATAAAAACTGACAAGCTCCTAGCGCTTTATGACCTGTTTGCCCAAGATTGAGCCTTTGATATTAAATATTAGCGCGGTGCGGTCTGCATCCCAGATTCACAGAAAAGCCGAAAATCTGCGATAATTATTCACGATAGCATAATAGTCACAGTAAAAGTTAATGAGCTGAGATAAGCCCTAAACAACCGGTAGTTACAATCCGCTCCCGATTCACTAGCCAACCTTTCGCAGATTGTAGATTATGGCTTCCGACACGAGGGGTAACATCATTTTGCCGTAAAATATTTAATTTGTCGATTCCACATAAACAATAAAAGGCACACACTGTTTGTCAAGGACAACAACCAGTTCATTAAAAACCAATGAAAACTATTGACCTACTCGTTTCAGCCGGTCGCCATCGGAGTTCAACACTGGAGCGAAACCAATGATCGATGCGCGTGCTTGTTGACTGACTGAATCAGCCCAAGGATCGGGGTATCCGCCTGTTGCTGCTGTTGATGCTGATATCAGAATATTTGGCTTTTCGGGTACGAGCTGCCCGCTGTATATTCGATGCCGAGGAGAAAATAAAACGGAGAAATGCATTTAATGATCGTTCAGGAGAGTACGGTTCGTGTATTGATGGGTACAGTGCAAAAATAAATTACAGATAAGAAAAGGCAATCAAACTGATAGGATTTTTGGGACACGGACAGGAACTACCTTAAGAGATGTTTGAAAAATTATTGTAGTAGAGAAGTGCTTGTTAAATGTGCAAGGCAGTTTCATGCATCGTTATAATGAAAGTACTGATTTGGTCGTCTTGAGGATTGGGGCTTCTAAGACAGGCATTGTATGATCAAGCCTCGTCTAAAAACGATGCTTAGGATCAGTAAAATTAAAACACACTAGCCTTTAAATAGCCCTACATGGCAGGAATAAAGTCTGCCGATATTATACAACGTCATTACAATGCTTTATTTGAGAGCCTCTGTGTTACTCTTTTGTGTTTCGGGTCAAATTTTATGTTTTAATTCTCATTTATTCATTTATTTATTCTCATCTCAATAATTACAGATGTGTTGAAATTTTGTTTTTTGCGCACCCGTTTGAAACTATCCAATTATTTTATTTTATTTAGTATTAAAATGGATAACAAGGTCGCGTCAGTTATGTACCATAAAACATGAATGAATTCTACACATTTCAACATCAGCATGTTGAGGAATAAATTGTCAATAGTTTTGAAATTTGTGTAAACGAGTACAAACTTTAATTATTTTGTAGGATGACCACTAGAAATGCTCGCGGTTGTATGGGAAAACTTTAAAATGATTTAAACTAGCAGGCACAGCACTTTTTGGGTCCCTTTTGTAGTTCCAAATGCCTATGCAAAATTTGGAAGCGGTTGATTGTTCCCCGGATTTACGCATTGCATTCAAAGTTTGTATGATTCATCCGGTGTAGTGTAGAGCCATTAAATAGTAGCATTCAAATACGTAAGACTACTTGTTAATTCGACCTGCGCTGAAGATGGACTCTTTGTCTTAAACTAAGCAATCTAAAAAAGGGGTTGGAGAGTACACACCCCGCCTCTTTTCATTGTCTGACTACGTCTATTATTAATTATTAAGCAATTCATTCTGCATATTTCATTCAAAGGTACTAAGTCTCTGCGATGAAAATATTCTCATTTATTTAAATTTAAAATATCGATATCTGTGGTGCAATGGGAATGTTGGAAGAAATAATGAATTTCTTCAATTGGTTTTGAACCATAAATTTTAAAATCGTTATAACTAGTTATTGTCTTCGACAAAGTTGTTCGACAAGATCGGAACTATTGCTAATTATAGTGGAAGTGAAGTGTTGGAGGAAATAATGTATTTCTTCAATTGGTTTTGAACCATAAATTTTAAAATCGTTATAACTAGTTATCGTCTTCGACAAAGTTGTTCGACAAGATCGGAACTATTGCTAATTATAGTGGTATTGAGTGAAACAGCGATCTTTGCTAACTGAAATGCAAATAATTGATTTTTCCATATAAAATCCCATGCAAAATTTCGAACGCATTGTGCAAACCTGGGGAGCAACCATTCACTCCCAAATTTTTTAACAATATTTGTACCAGAAGTATGTATTACAGATTAATATGATAAATATGATTTATAGTTTCAGTGAAACGCTCCTCTTCTATTCTTAAATCAGACCAACATTTTCCTTTTACCTTCAATGTTCAGATTAAAAAACTACAAGGGGCAGACCTATGGGGTTGCACGAACTGTTGACGTAGGACTATACTACTTAATGTAAAATATTTATTTTCATAGTGCATTTAGAGTAATAATTAATCAAATATATTTCTTGCATATAATTTAAGAACAACCAATCAACATCGAATGTTACATATTGAACCAAACCTTCTTGGTTTTCGGGTCATTCCATTTGTAGTATGTCATTGAATCCGGTTAAACTTATTTGAGAATTTCTGAAGAAAGAAGACAGAAAAGCGTGACCGAACTAATATCTGGAACTAAATCTTTATAGCACATGATCAGTGAAAACTTTTCGATTGTGTATGGTAAAAACCCCGGAACTGTGAAGAAAAATCAAATGTTAGACAATATAATCACATTTCATGTATAGACCAAGCTTTCTAGTTATATTTTGCTAATGTTGTAACTTTCCTAAAGTACGCATACAAATGTAGCGAATGCAGTGGTCTTAATCATATATCGAAACTATAATTATAATCGAAAACAATTTATCATATGGACTTAGATGCATTTTTGCAAACGTTTTTCGTTTTTTGGCAGTGTATTCATTCATAAATAGGCTTTGTAGTATGTACCTATTAGCAGAATCAAAATAGGATAGGCTGAGTGGAAATGAATCACGTGAAGTGGAGATGTATCTCTTTGCGCAACGAAAGCACAGATTGCTATCATGCAGGATTCGCATGTAACCGCTAACAAACACATTGAAATCTGTGTTTCAGTCAAAAATATCTTTTTACCATCTGTGATAACTTAAAAAGAACAAGAAAAAAAATCTCCGTAAAATCAAATCACAATATTTCCAAAAATCTGTGAAATTTTCATCAAACTGCAAAAAATCCGCCATCTGTAAAAAAGAATCTATGATCAAAAATAGTGAAAAAAAAATGTGACATTACAGAAAAATCTGTGAATATGGTAACCCTGCTAACAAATTAGATATACGTACCTACACATTCGCCTCAAACATTGAACCCAAGCACACAAAGCAAAATGAGTCAGCGTTGTTGACAATGGGTAGAACAAAAGAGACAACTGGTACCACACTATATTAACCGTGTTTGCATATGGAGTTCGAATTTACAATCAATTTTGTGTACGAATAATTGTGTTCGAGATTGTACATGAAAGTGTGCTGGAAACGAGCACAACACAAAAGAAAGCATAGTGTTTGAACGAACAAGCTCAGTCGCGTGTTGGACGGCATTAGGTAGCGCTCCTCCACAGCCAGTGTAACGGACTTCTAATTCAGTTACACTGGCTGTCAAAACACACAGCGCAGTGAACTGCTCCGACATCCGTTCAACAGGCAACTGAGCTTGTCCGGCGAAATCCGTTCTTTAAATAGTCGATGATGACGTCATTCACAGAAGCGTAGCGTGCTAGGTACACAAATCTATCGTGATGGACTTGAGAAGCGCTATCTTCTGTGTGTAAATGCGCGATATTTTGACTAAGTTGCACATTATTTAAATTTTGAATACCATGATATCAAAAATCTTTGGGTTTATCTATTGGAATCTATTCTTAGAAGTATTTCGGGGCGATATGCGCAGAAAAATTGAAAATTTGTCGTGAGATGGCTGAATTATATGCGTTTAAAATTGGACCACTTTTCGTTACATACCATTTTTGTAGAATTTGCAAAGTGCACCCCCATATCGACAACAAAGACGTAGTCCTACTTCAAAAGTAAATAAGACATCAATAACTATCGTGAAATAACTTCATAGAGTGCTGTTTCGAGTTGGTGAACCACTTCATGCTCAAAACAAGCAGTAGGACGTTGAACAACGACTAATCTGCCATGTCTAACATCCTACATAACAGGGAGTACGGAATTTCGCGCTTAAACTGACATAAAAGGGCGAACACGAAATTATTGCGATACATTCAACAGGGCATAACTTTTTTACCATTGGGTAAAAATCAACCAAATTTTGCACACTTTCTCATTGATGTGTAAGGAAAGGGAAAGATAAGGCGGATGATTAAAGCAAATCCCAACGTCTCAAGCAGTGATTTGGCTAAAAAGATCGGCATGTCGCAGAGCTACGTCCAAAATGCAAAGAAGAGAGCTGGACTACATACATACAAGGTACAGAACTTCCCAAACCGCGATGAGCGGCAACAATCGACGGCTAAAATACGGGCACGGAAGCTCTACGAGAAGATGCTGACAAAATATGGCTGCTGTGTGATGGACGACGAAACGTATATAAGAGCCGATTTTAAGCATATTCCGGGGTTGAAGTTTTCACCGGCAAGAGCAAGTTCTATGTGGACGACAAATTTAAGAAGAAGAAAATGTCGAAGTTCGCCTTCAAATATCTCATTTGGCATGCCATCTGCTCTTGCGGACTGAAGAGTGAGCCTTTTGTGACAAAGGGCACAGTAAATGGCGAGATCTACAAATCTGAGTGCCTCGAGAAGCGCCTTTTGCCGTTCTTACAGCAGCACGACGAAACCCCGCTATTTGAACCAGATTTGGCATCATGCCACTATTCTAAAAGTGTCCTGGAGTGGTATGAGGCCAATTCTGTCCATTTTGTTCCAAAGGACATGAATCCGCCAAACTGTCCGGAGCTGCGCCCGGTGGAGCAGTACTGGGCAATGATGAAGCGGGAACTTCGGAAGAGCAAGAATACAGTCAAGGACGAGAAGGACATGTTAAGAAAATGGAAAAAAAAACTGAGAAACTGGTACCGGATGACACTGTAAAGCCTTTGATGGAGGGCATCAAGCGAAAATGCGTTCAATTTTACACTCAAGGCTCCATCGATTAACTTTTCTTTTGATTTTTGAAGTAAATATATGTATAAAACTACCCTAAAATTTTCGTTTGATTTTAAGCATTAGAAGAAAATTGGCATGACATTTTCGGTGTCGCAATAATTTCGTGTTCGCCCTTTATTTGCACCGACCTATCTGTCGCTTTTGCTAGAGTGAACATGTCTTAATAATCGCCAAAATGAAGTCTTTTGGAATCATAGGCAGAGCCGTAGGGTGGCCATCTCTCGTCCTGGACGGAGTGTCCGTTTTGCGCTGCTGTCATACTTTAAGGTCGCACAGAGAATGAGCAAAAATCGAAAACGAAAAAAGCAGTTTCTACAGGACAAATGTTCAGTGTCAAATAGGCTATTTTCAGACGGGGACGGTATTAGGATGTCTTTTATTGATAGGGTGTTTCAAAAATTATTTTCTGAATGTTAGCAGATAGAATCATGAAGTCTTCAGCAACATTGTAGAGGAACCATATACCAAGCAACTTTGCCGAAGATGTCATAGTTGTGTCTCCAAAGATTTTTATTTTATAGCTATTTTAGTTGAGCAACTTAGTGGTAATCCTAATAAAAAAAATTTTGCCGTAACTTTTTTTATTTTTTATTTCTCGTAAATGGTGTCTTCAAACAACAGACAATTTATTTCACAATAGGATAATTCAGATATCACTTCTAGAACTGAAGTTCTAAGCAATATTGAATAAAAAATACACACTTTTAAAATATTTAAGCGGGGATATACTAGGGTAAACGAAAATAAATTAAATCGAGTTTGAAAACTGTGATTTTACTACTGAAAAATGTCTCATGAGGAGTCCAAATTTCTCAAACGGTGATATCGCAATTTCTATGGAAGATCTAATTTTTTGGTAGTACGTAGTATTGCAATACCAAATCCAGGTGGGCTCTGCAAAAAAATGACCATAATATTAACATTTGAATATTTTAGCCAGTTTATTTTTAAAAAGTTACTACGGGCGATCTAAATTATCGATTTTAACGAACTAATCTGCAATAAAATTGTCATAAGACACAAATTGTTCGTGATTTTTTCCTATTCAAAAAAGTTCTATTTTATATATTTTTCAAACAATTATTTATAAAAAATGAAATTAAAAAGTGTTCTGCGCCTATTCTTTGTTAAAAAAAAACCATGATTGTCTATTGGAAGTCAGAATAATACGTAATATTTTTACTGAACTGAAATTTTTCCGTAGAATTTCGAAGAAGTTGCCAAAATTCTGGCCACCCTGCTGAGCACCAAAAATACATTAGAGAGCCATAAATCGTGTTCGTGATATAGGTCACAAAAAAAATACCGAATCAGCCACACTTTTATGATCCAGTTCATATTGTCACGTTATTCCGAGTAAACAATCCGATAATAATTAAAAAAAATTGTATATCACGGTAAAACGAAACGAAATCCTTCAGCAAACTCATGGATAAACTATTACGGTAACGTGATGAGAAATTACGAACAACACGACAAAGCTCCTGAAATCAAAAACATCGGTTCTTTTAATTGATATAATTTAGATAAACCAGTGTATCCCCAAATAATAAACGAGAATCGTAACAAAAACTAAACATGTTCTGCAAACAACCTTAGTAACCCAACAAAACGTTGGAATGTACCACCATGTATATTTTTGGTGCAAACTAGTTATGTGAAAACACAAATAGTTTCTTGAATATGAGGTTTATTATCCATAATCTTAGGAACCGGAAGCATCACGATTTTTTCACGAAATCGTGATTTTTTGTTCATGAGTTTATGAATAACTTTTTTCCGCGTGCATTATCGCAGAGTCCGTTCCATAAAAAAAAAATTCGATCTCATGTTGAGAATTTCACGATTTTTTTAGTAATATTCTAACAACAAAAACTACCTACTTACACTACCGGTCAAAAGTTTAAGTTCACTTTCTTACGTGATTGAGTGGGTTTCGTCTTGACTATATCCTGTTGCTACACGATACTGGTCAGAGTGTAGAAGGGGGATTGACGCCTTTGGGTGACGTGTGGGTCACAATCAAACTTGTTATGACAGGTTGCATTCTTTCGACTCGTCAAGTACATAATACGCGTAACATCTTAGTGCTGCGAGAGCTCACTCCAAAAATTGTATTCCAAATTGTTTTTTATATTTTTTTTACTAAAAAGTAAAGAGAAAGACTTTTATATTGATTATCATAACTGTCGAACAAACATATCAATTCAAATTGACGTAATTCGAAGATTGTCATGTCATTATTAAAAAGTGAAAAAACTACATATTTTATGTGTCGTAGAGAAATGGGTCGAAAAATAATTATGAATTCTAATAATAAATAACAATAAATGAAGAAAACCATGGCTTTTAGAATATTACATTAACATTGTAGGGTCAACTTAAACTTTTGACCGGTAGTGCATTTCGAGTAGATGAAAAAATGATAAGAAATTAATTTCGTAGTTCAATACACTAAATTAAAAAGTTTTAAATATACAGAAAATGAATGCCATTTTTGTCGCTACTTACGACATGAAAGCAGGAACCCAAAGGATCAATTCTTGGGGTTTGCCACAGTATAGCACCTAGCCTATAGGCTTTGAGTTTTTCCGGAACAAGATAATAGTGTTATCAAGTTTTTAGTGGGCTTCAGTGACTTCAAAATTATATGCAAACATCCGACAAACTGAACACTAAAAGACACCCAACATTGCAAAGCAACAACAACGAAAACGCTGCTTCATCTTTATGTCACGCCCTTTCGCCCTGCGATGGAATGCTGCTGCACTCGAGCCTAGCCTGCATGCAATCAACTGGATCTTTTCCAGCAACGAAGCCGATAATGTTTTAAATGAGTTTCAGGTAATATATCAGGAAGCCGACGTGCGTGTGTCCTACCCTTTCTTGCTTGCCGTGTACCGATGCGAGTGCCCTTTGGCACCTCGATCGGCAGCGCCGTCGTCCCCGGGCGTCCATGTGCAAGCTTTCACGTGACCCCCAATGCGCTTCACCGGCACTGGCCGTGGCTAGTGGCGACAGTGGACGCGTTCGTCGCGCACATATGTGTAATTATGCGTAATTGTTCTTGTCCGAAATACTTTTTCCTCGACTTTCTTCCAACTTGGCGAGGCAGTGCGCGGTGATCAATCGTTGTGACCGCGACCGTGGTTGGTACACGGGAGCCACCGGAGAAATGGTCGAAGAAAGTTGATCACATATGAGCATAAACGCATAATTAAATCGAAAATTTTCGAGAAAATTTGCGAGCTAAACTAGGGTTCGGGGAGGTACAGTACATGAATATTGAACCAGTCCCCAGCGAATGAAAAATTACTGTAATTAAATGCATAAACATTTATGTCGTTCAGGTGAAAGAGTTCGCCGGGTGCTGGTTGATAAAGCTATCCTAGGCATCAGAACCAGCAGCCGATCAGGTTTGATCATCTGCGCTGACAGATGCCGGAATGCACAAGCTGCAATGTCGTGAGGTCACATACGACTAGTAATCGGGGCTAATTTGCTTCACGGAAAAAGACGTTTCAGATCTTGAAGGGCGATTAATTTGTGCCAAATGATACAAATTTATCAATGATAGATCCTAAATAGCTCTATTCGAAGGCGACTTCGCAAAAAAAAAAACAGACAGGATCACAGCGCGCGGTCAAACCGGAAATAGTCCGAAATCTCCCTATAATTTCCTAGTTCCATTCAGACCAACCTAGGAAGCCATCGATCTTCGGGGCGCACCTCTGAACTCTCTTAATGTGAACGTCGTTGAATACGAAACCGCAAATTATCGAACCAAACGAGCGAAAGAGATCGATTGATTGGTGCTGCATTTTGGACAGTTTTAGCTCGACTCGGCTCTACAATTAGGGGTCCATTCAGATCTGTACCCTTAGGTTGGATCCTGCAATTAAGGGGTGAACTTCACGCGCCCAAGTGCGGAATGCAATGTAGCTCGGGTTCGGACCTCAGGTCAAAGGATCAGTGGCAGAGGCAAAAAAGTTTGAGCGAAGGCGGAGCTCAGATACCGATTCTTTGTCCGTCTCCTTCTCGTCGTGGTGCTGCTTTAAACTGGTGCAGGCCTGCACAGGTTCCGGAGGTGCAGGTCATCCTTTTAAGTTCTAAATAATAATAAAAATATTGTTATTAGAGGTAATGATAGTAATAAGAGGTAGGAAAATGTTGCAGTCGTACGACGGATTTCGGTGTGCCTTCGTTTTTCTAATGTTTTGGGCCACTTTTTGTCGATGAAACTGCATCCTCTGGCAACTGGAAGGCAAAAGACACTAGCGTCGGCGCTGAAAGAATGGACCTCGAAAAAAAGGTTCCGGAGAGGGCGTGAATAGTAATAAAATATCAATAACTAACTAGTGCGTCGGCCAGCTTCGGTGCAACCAGCAAAAGCGAAAGAAGCAAAGATCAAGCAAGCCGCCACTCGCCGAACGACGCACGGTTCCAGTCCGGTCCGTGAAGATGTCGCTGATGGAAACTATACGGTCAAAGGTCGAACGCGAATCAGAAGCTGGAAGTCGTAAATCAAATGCTTTGGGAACCGTGGACTCGCAGTCGTTTCGGGTCGAGCGTGTTAAAATTAATATCATTAAAATTCGATTTATGGACGATTTCGATGAGTGGGTCCAGTGATTATTATCAGGGTTTCTACCTTGTGTTGAAATACTGGGAAAGAGAGTTTATTCCTTGTGAAATTTGACTATAAGCTTATTTTAAGGTTTCTACACGGGACTATGAAAGTTTTGTTATTTACTCGTCCAAAATTCAGCATCGCTTGGTGTCATTGTTTGCTGTTTTCTCAACAAAATTTGTAGTACAAGACAGGTACTGCTGAAGTTCGAAACAACGGAAAATATGAAAATACTTACACAGGTTTTTTTTCACTACCCATTGAATGTTCATGAACTCCGGATAAAACATAGAATAAGGGGAAACAATAGGAGAGCCCGGGACTAGTTGGCGGAATTTTCTTTTTTCATCGGGAGCTTCATTCAGGCACTCCAGCAAATTAGGATAAATTCTATATGTAAAGTTCATCACACACACAACCGGTTTCATCTATCGGACAAATCCCCGAAATATTACCCCCGAAAAGTGTGTCAATCGTCTCAATTTACTCCCAACTCGTGGAATCACCTTTTTTACGGGCGTTAAGTACATGTTTCCTCCATCGCCGGTGAATTGCCGCCTGCTTGTAAAGTCGCTCGAAATGAAAGTACATTTTACAGTCATCTTTTTACATTTCTTATAAAAGAAATGTATAGAATTCGCTCAAACTTTCAAGATTTTTTCCGAGGCCCGGAGGGCCGAGTCTTATATACCAATCGACTCAGCTCGACGATTTGGGACAATGTCTGTGTGTGTGTGTGTGTGTGTGTGTGTGTGTGTGTCTGTGTGTGTGTGTATGTAACGGACAAATTCTCATTCGTGTTTCTCAGCAATGGCTGAACCGATTTTATCCAAACCAATTTTAAATGAAAGAACTAAAAAACAGTATGAACGCTATTAATTTGTTTTTGATTCTGATGTTTAGTTTCCAAGATATGAATGTTTGAATGCGTAAAAATGGCGTTTTTTGCAGTTATTTTGAATTATCTGCCGAAATTGACAATATAGATTAACAATTTATATATTTTTAGACAGCTTAAACGAATACCTTTCGAACAAGCTATAGATTGTTGAAATCGGACTATTATCAAAAGAGATATTTATAATTAAATGCGGACGAAAGATTTTTATCATTTCCCATTGCCAGAAATATAACCAAAAACATGTAATCTATTATTAACGCTAAAACGGCTTATTTTAGGTCAATAGTATCTTCGGAGAATTTAATGGAGGAAATATGCCCTTTCTTTTGGTATTGTGCTTTTGCTGATTAATCCCCCTATGAGTGAGATATTTTATCAAATTTTCTTGGAAGTGATTATATCGAAATGATGCCTTCTACAAATTTGTAGCTCTTACTCTTGCGAATAATTTTACTGAAGACTTCAAATATCTATTTTAAATACTTTAAAAGTTATGGCTTGTTGTTTGTGGATTACTCTTTGTCGCCTATTTATTGTTGAATATAGTAATAATCCATTTAAATAAGCCAAACATTATTTCGATAAAACGAATTTTGTATTTCATTTTTCTACCTACAACCGCTAGAAATAATCACAGAACACTTCCAAGTTGTCTGGAAGGAACTTGATAACTTATCAGTGCAAAAATGTTCATTTGTGCGAACCTTCTGACTGCAATTTTTCTAACTAATGACCATCGGATCGATCTGAAACATATCGGAAAATGAAAAGCGAAATAAATAACTTCAAGCAACGGCGTAGCCCAGAGAAGGTTTTGGGGTTTAACACCATACAACGCTGGGCCCCCTCCCCACCACACCCAAAAAAAATATTGGATTGAAGTTGAAAATTTATTGATGCAGACTGATTTAATTCAATATTACAATAACAATTATCTGATCCGTAGATTGATAACCTGTTGTTGTAAACATCATGAGGACTTTTGATAAATTGTCGAAATGGGGTCCTGATATGTAACTGATCTTGATTTCACAGTTGTCTAATAGCATCAATATCAAATTCCTGCCTGAAAACATTCCAATAGAAAATTACAGAGTTCTGCAATCAATCATAGTCCTCAGATTTATTTTCAAATTGATCTCGTTTTTGTAGAGATGTACTGTAATAAGGGTCTTTATTAAATAGGAAGAGAAGTTAAAATTGATTTAATGTCTATGAAACATAGAACTGCTCACCAAAAAAATGCATAACTTTCAAAATTTGCTAAAAATGTTCTTGCCTTTCTCATTCACTCTAAAATTCGTCAATCTAATCCCGACCCGGAGGGCCGAGTGTCATATGCCAATCGACTGAGTTCGTCGAGATCGGAAAATGTCTGTGTGTGTATGTATGTGTGTATGTGGAAAAAATGTGACCTCTGTTTCTCAGAGATGGCTGGACCGATTTGCACAAAGTTAGTCTCAAATGAACAACCTTCCCATCGGCTGCTATTGAATTTTTTATTGATTGGACTTCCGGTTCCGGAGTTACGAGTTGAAGAGTGCAATCACACAGCAAATTCCCATATAAACTGAAATGAAAAATTTTCAAAATCAAATTTGTATTTTTGATGCCAAATGACTTTAAAATGCATGAAACATTGAGATGTTTGACAAAAATTGACTTTTTTTGGACTTTGGTACATTTTTGTCTTTCTCATATAGAAAGGTTATGCAATCACTCTAAAAATTGTCAATCATACCGGCCCGGAGGGAGTATGCAGTGAGGGGTTGCTACTTTAAAATTAAAACTAGTTTAACATTTCTTAACAAGTTGAAAATTTTCGGCCGGATCTGGACCTCCCGGACCTTTCTCCATGATCCGCCGCTGGTTTCAAGCGATGTTTCAGTATCACATAGTATCTCAAGATCGTGGCTGTCGATCCATTGTATGTATGTGCAAATCGTACTGAACATGTAATATTCATTTCCACCATTGTATTGAACATAACCAGCCATGGAATCGTTGTCGGAAAAAAGAGACAAGCAGAATTGCACCACTAGGTGGATTAAGACAGGTTTTTTTTGGGAATGCGTCGAGTTGAGACGAAAACGTAATATGATTAATAACGAGGATAACACTTTCCGAATGCAGAGAGAAATTTATGATAAATAACGATTTCCATTCGATTCTAGCAGGTTCTGATCGATTTTGATGAACATTTGATTTTTGTTGTATGACCAATTATATGTATAGGTCAAATGTTTAAAATCAGTAATTTAAGGTCAAGATAGCATCATTTTGAAACCGCCAACTTCGGAGGTTTAGTATCTTCGATGAGTTTTACAAACGTTAAACAGCGCATCATTTGATAAAATAATTTTGACGGTATATCGTCCAAGAAGTATTTATGGTGATTTTTCTCAGGTTAATATTCATGACTACAATAAAGTCTCAACAAATTCGCTAGACACGAACTCTGCTACTATTTTCTGAAAAATTAATTCTGCATAATTTTAAAACTTCAAAAATTACGGTTTCGGAATTATGCCGTTTGGACAGTATGATCGATTTTCACCAAACCCCCACCAAACCGAATTTCTGGCTACGCCGCCGACTTCAAGTAAGTAGAAACAAAGTCGTTCTACACTCGTTCACAAGAAACTTCTTCGAATGCTGAATATCTATTATAATACATTGAAACCCTGATTTTATCAGCCAAATATGAACATATGTTTGATGGGCTCTAGCATACGAACAAGACTGAATTCGAGTAAATCCTTTCTTGAGCATGTTTTCCTTATCATGAAGATGGAAATATGCAAAAATAAAAAGTTCATCATAATCAGAAATAGTTATCAGACTACATCAAGGGACGGGAAGAATATTTTAACAGCTTCAGTTTATTATAAAGAAAAAAAATTGCCCGATTTAGTCAATGTCCCCATTTTGTCAGCCTAAAATACACCATGAGACTGATAAAAATGGGTCTCTATTGTATGTATTATTCACTGTGTTTCACATTAATAGGTACATTTCATTTTTGGGGATTTTTGCCTTTCTCATATAGAAAGGTTATGCAATCACTCTGAAAAACGTCAACCTAATCCCGGCCCGGAGGGCCAAGTGTCATATCCCATTCGACTCAGTTCGTCGAGATCGGAAAAAGTCTGTATGTGTGTGTATGTGTGTATGTGTGTGTATGTGTGTGTATGTATGTGCGTATGTGTCAAATAATGTCACTCATTTTTCTCAGAGATGGCTGGATCGATTTGCCCAAACTTAGTCTCAAATGAAAGGTGCAACCTTCCCATCGGCTGCTATTGAATTTTGAATCGATCGGAATTCTGGTTCCGGAATTACGGGTTTCAGAGTGCGGCCACACAGAAATTTCTCATAAAAACTATAGGAAAAATTAAAAATAGAATTTTTATTTTTGATGCTAAATGTATTCAAGGTGCATAAAATGTCGAGATTTGATGCAAACACGAAAAAAATTTGACGAAGATTCACTTTTTTGGATTTTGCACATTTTTGCCTTTCTTATATAGAAAGGTTATGCAATCACTCTGAAAAACGTCAACCTAATCCCGGCATAAGGTTTCTAGATTTTAACAGGGGCGTAGTTGATGGTTTACGGAGAGGGGTTACACCCCCCCTCTACTGTTCACACCCCTTCTTTAAAAATCTCCTTAAATCACCCCTCAGACCACCACCTCATACCCCTCCCTTTCAACATCATCATCTTTAAACCACCACTATATTACAAAGCATACCAATTTAAGCTGGGGAGTCGTTCGTTCATGGGACTTTCGCCCTCCTCACATACCCATCCCCGCATGACAAAATGAGTTAGCAAGCAGATAACATTGATCTAATGCTGATTAGGCTAATGGAGTATGATATTTTTTGTTTCAAGTGTTTCACCGTCGACATAGCTCATCAAGTTCGTGGCTGGCATGCCATTGTGTATAAGTGCAAAGTGTACTAAGAATGTAATGGACATTTCCACAATTATGTTGAACATAAAAAGCCTCCGTGCCATAGTTTAGAGAAATGAGAAAGGCACAATTGCACCGCTAGGTGGATTAAAACAGGTTTTATTGTATCGAACTACAACAATTTTTAGGTAATTTTCAAGGGGTTTTTTATAGACTTCTTCCAAAATTTGGCGAACCTATTCCAATTCGTATACCAATTAATTGGTATACTTAAGGGTTTATATGTTGCAGATAGAGAAAATACTGCAATTTTCACCTTTTCCTACACAATATTACGAAAGCTTATTAAACAATTTTTCCTAATAAGTTTGTGAAAATTATAAACTATTTGAAATTTTTTAATAGTATAATTTTTTTTATTTAACCGTGATTTTTTAATAAATAGTAATCATCGCTTCACAACGTAGTCTATTTTTCATGGCTAGCGGTGAGCACGATCTCTCGAATTACTGAACTGAAAACTATGGAATAGAAATTAATTTTTAGTATTCTTTACTTTACACGCCGCGCAGATAGCTCTGAATTAGACCCGCTGGTGCCCTAAGACGATTTCGCTAGATTTTCAGAGCACTGTGCACACAGTGCATTAACGCAAGTGACGGAAGGTTATCGAAAAGTTTCGTGAAAATGAAAATTCCAGTAATGATGATGATTTTCCCAAACGGTTCGTTTTCGAGAGGTTTTTATTTGTTCTTTGGCATTAGGATTAGCGATAATAATTCAAATCAAGGATACTACTGGGAAGTCACCTTTAGAAAAAGTCGATGTCGAAGTAAAATTTGGAACTATGCACGCATGCATTTCAGAGATAGTGTGTTATCCGGACCTGCGATTTCATTTCAACCCTTTTTGTGAAAATGGCGATACTTACAAATGTAAACATAAGGCTTTTTTCATACATGCGAATGAGGGCTTTGAAACGCAACCAATTAACCTAAAAATTTTGATTCTACGATATTGCTTTCTTAAACTACAGAAAAAAATACAACGAGCGAAACAGTATTTTTGTTTGTTTATTTAAAGTTTCGCCCTCCACGCTCCATGCAAACAAACAGGGCGATACTTTTTTTGCTAGCAGTTTAGAAGCTAAACTGTTATTTTCGTATTTTTTTAGGATTATCAAGCTGATACCAGCTGTAAATAGTAACAATGATCGCTATTGAAAAAACACGGACGAAATCGGTGGTGTAGAACGGTAGTTATTGTAAAAAAACGTAAGAACGATACTTCAATGCTGATAGGTGGGACCGAAAAAGTAAACAATCGCCAAAGGGGCGATACTATCATTTTGTAAATTTCAATAGCAAAAACAAATTTTAATTTAATAATTTCAAATACTTTATGAAGTTTTGGGTTTCGATCACTGAATCATGCAATCTAGGATATAAAAAACACAATAGTTCTTAAATAGGAAATAAAAATTTGGAAATATTCACTGTTGATTTTCTTTGAATGGTGTCACTGCTAGTATCGCCCTTTTCAAGAAAAAGCGTTGATTTCTTAGTTCTCAGTCGCGTTGGTAATTTAAGTAAAGTATAAACTTCAAATCGATTAAAAAAATGCGATTTTTTTGGCTCAGTACTACATATAACCCCTTTAGGAAAATTCAGTTTTCCCACCACAATTTAGATATTTTATTAACAGAGCATTAACAATAATTCGTAGCTATGCCTATTTTATGGGCCATTTTTTCGCTTCCCATTGATTTAATTTGAGATTTCTAGCACTGATGTTGTCCTATGCTGATTTGAGCGATTCTCTGAGTCCTGCCACTTTCCCATGTAGTATGTGTTATCAAAAACATCGCGAAGCATCAAGTTCTAAATGTTCTCAAACGATATAATATCCAAGAGAGTGATAAGAGTTATAAGAAATGTCTCATCACACTGTTAGGTGGATTAAAAGCGTTTTTATTATCTAATAATTGCCAGGACCACTCGGAAGAACAGAATTGTAATCGCACACAGTCGGTCGGAGTCAGCTTTAATAAAATCATTTCAACCTGTTTATTTGCTTAAATCGCCTGCCTGCCGCCACCCCGCCTTTTTTGGTGAATAAATTCCAGTAAAATTTGTACCTCCGCCTCGGATGACAGCATAGCGGGCTGCCACCGCGCCGTGCCGCACTCCATCATTCGTTCACACTGTTGGGTAATCTGACTGATGATTTGCAAGCTCAGTTCTCAAGTTTTTAGGTGGGCGCCCGTTGAGTTTTGTGTGATGTGAGTTGACTTACGGTGTGACTTCGGTGGCAGGGCGCGGTGTCGCGTGGGTAGGACATACGCATTACAGTTCCCGACTGACTCTGCCGGTGAGAATGCCGAGTTGAATCTGGATGAGCTGGGGTACTAGAGGTGAATATGCTCCTTCCTACCAGAGAAAGGGGATTTATTAACGTTAATTGGATTTACAGTTACGATTCTGAGAAGCGTTTGTAAGGATCAAGTTCTGAAAGATTGTAGACGGGTAACAGATTGTTCTGTTAAGGGTTTTTTGGAGCCTTTCTGCTGATTGCGGAAGGTTAGAAGGTACTGAGAGGTAATCAGCCCTAATTGCCGGACCGGTTAGATTAACTGTTCATCTGATAATTCTCTGAACGGAAACAGCTAACTCATTCCAATCCTATCTACTGAGAATGAGACTTCATGTAAAATGTGGGACTCTCCACGTTCATCAAATAAAGACTACTTATTCAGAAGGTCCTAATTGACATTCAGCTCGAACTGAAAAAATCGAAGTTATTAGAATGTAATTAGAGAATATATATGAGTTTTGATGGAAAAATCCGAAGTTAAATCACAGACTAACAGACATAACACTCAAAAACAAAGCTTTGCCCGCTTTAACGGTCATTTTAAATATATTTGTGGTTGGGACTGTGACCACATTTGAAATTATGGAGCCACTGACATATGAACAAGCATATGGGGGATAAACCACTAGTGAAAAATTGTTCCCATACCTGAGGGGTAACCCACCAGTAAATGAGTGTTTGGGACTGTGAAAAAAGGTGGAGCTAGTGTTCTGGGAAAATTGTCGGATCGATGTTTTTTGAGGGAATTCCCCTCATAGTGTTATGTCTGTTAGTATGTGGTTAAATTTCCGGCATTGGAATTACAACGTCGGATTTCCGACATCAAAATTCCGACGTCGGAATTTTCATCGTCGGACGAAATTCCGACATCGAAATTCAGACGTCGGAATTCCGATGACGGAAATCCGACGTCGGAATTCCGATGTCAGCAATCCGAAATTCCGATATCGGAACTCGTCGTCGGATTTTCGACATCGGAATTCCGATGTCAGATTTCTGGTATCGGAATTACGACATCGGATATACGACATCGGAATTCGACGTCGGATTTCCAACACCAGAATCCCGAAGTCGGATTTCCGTCATCGGAATTTCTGATTTATTACATCGGAATTTATACGTCAAATTTCCGGCGTTGGAATTTTGGATTTCTGACATCGGAAATCCGACGTCAGATTACCGACATTCTGACATTACCGACTTCGGCATTCCGACGGATTTCGCTCAACGGAATTCCAACGTCAATTTCGGATTTCTAACATCCAAATTCCGACGTCAGATTTTAACATCGGAATTCTGACGTCGGATTTCCGATATCGTAATTCCGGATTTCTGACATCCGAATTCCATCGTCGGATTTTCGACATCGGAACTCTGACGTCGGAATTTCGGATTTCTGACATCGGAATCCCGATGTCAAATTTCCGACGTCGGAGTTCCGACGTCGAATTTCCATCATCGGAATTCCGACGTCGAATTTCCATCATCGGAATTCCGATGTCGAAAATCCGACGACGAATTCCGATATCGGAGAATTTCGGATTTCTGGCATCGGAATTTCGACGTCGGATTTCCGTCATCGGAATCCCGACGTTGGACTTCCGTTATCGGAATTCCGACGTCGGATTTCCGTCATCGGAAATCCGACGTCTCAATTTCAATGTCTGAGTTTCGTCCGACGATGAAAATTCCGACTTCGGAATTCTGATATCCGAAATCCGACATTGGAATTCCAATGCCGGAAATGTAACGTCGGATTGTTCCATCAAAACTCATTTATTCTTTAATTACACTCTAATAACTTCGATTCTAATGTCGGAAATCCAAATTCCGACGTCGGATTTCTGCCATCGGACTTCCGACGTCGTAATTTCGGATTTCTGATATCGAAATTCCGACGTCAAATTTCCGACATCGGAATTTCGACGTCGAATTCCCGACGTTGGAATTTCGGATTACTGATATTAAAATTCCGATTTTCGATATCAGAATTCCTATGTCGGATATCCGACATCGGAATTCTGACGATGGATTATCGACATCGGAATTCTGTCGTCGGAATTTCGGATTTCTGACATCGGAACTCCGACGTCAAATTTCCGTTATCGGAATACCGACGTCGGAATTCCGAAGTCGGATTTCCCTCTTTGGATTTCCGACGTCGAATTTCCGCCATCGGATTCGCGACATCGGAAATCCTACTTGGGATTTCCGATATCGAAATTCCGACGTCGGATTTCCATCTTCGGAATCCCGACGTCGGATTTTCGGATTTCTGACATCGGATTTTCGTCATAGTAATTCCGACGTGAAATTTCCTGCATCGGAATTCCGACTTCGAACTTCCGACATCGGAATTCTCACGTCGGATTTCCGATATCAGAATTCCGGCGTTGGAATTCCGATGTCGAATATTTGACGCGATATTCCGATAACGGAAATCCAACGTCGAAATTCCGATGTCAGAAATTAGACATCGGAATTTCGACGTTGGATTTCGACGACGGACATTCGACATTGTCGGAATTCTGATGTCGAAAATTCGACGACGGAATTCCGATGTCAGAAAGCCAACGTCGGATTCCCATGCCGAAAACCCGACATCGGAATTTCGAAGATGGAAATCCAACGTCGGAATTCCGATTTCGGAAAACCCATGTCGGAATTCCGATGACAAAACGATTTTCGATTTCAGAACTACGTCGTCGGATTTGCGACATCGGAATTCTGACGTGGGATTGCAGACGTCGGAGTTCCAAGGTCGGATTTTCTACATTGCAATTCCGGCGTCGGATTTTCGACACCGGAATTCCGGCGTCGGATTCACGACATCAGAATTCCGACGTCAGATTTTCGACAACGGATTTCCGAATACAATAAGAAATATTAATATAATGAACAATATTTAACGTCACGAAAATTGGCACCTGTCTTTCAGACGGCGCCGGTGGTTGAGTGGTAAGTGTGACCACCACTCATTCCAGTTGGTTTGTGTTCAATCCTAGCCGAGGTCGTTAAGATGTTTCTGAGGAGAAAAAATCCGTGGTCACGTCTTCCTTCGGAAGGGAAGTAAAGCCGTTGGTCTCCGGTCTTTGAGTTGATGGGTCAATATCTAGTCCAGAGAGTGGAGTCACCTCTCTGGCGTCGGTAATGAAGAAATAGAATCAAACTTTTATACTTACTAACAAATATCCTCCTCCCGTGATACTTATGGAGTGCGCAGTAGTATATACGGCCTCTAGCAAAAGCGAGTATCGGACTAACATTCCTTTTCTGGCACCTGGCTTTCGATTCTTCTCGCGAATTATCAATTCTCTTCCATCATACATACTCGACATTCATTGTGCCACAGGCAAGACCATGCGTATTTCTCACGCATATTTGATGCTCTGTGATTAGTTCCCCAGTTGGTCGAATAAACACCATACAAACAAAGTAATTAGTTATCTCAGTTCAAAGAAATGGCAGCACGATTGGCGTCGCACGGCGGAAACGTGTTCTCTTACAATACCATCAAATCAACGAATGAGTAAAATTACATGCGATAAAATATGTGCAATCTGAAAATAGCAAAATGAAGACTTCTACTTATTTGCAATAAAAAATAACGGGAAAAAACAATTGCATAGTTAAGGTGGCTCATCTTCAAAGATAGCAGCGTTGATGAATCACCTTATAAAAATAGACGATAATGGTCGCGGGTTACCACCCGAAACTTCAAACCTAAAAACTTTTTTACCAATAAACAAGCACTGAAAACAGGGCTAGCAGTACATATTCAGGACACGGCCGCCAAAATCATAACCTACAGAACAGACGCTCACAGCTCCACAAATGATGTACAGCGACGTATTCCGTTGGAATTTCCTTCTTGATTGGTCGCATGTTTGTTTATACTCGAAATCAGCACGTGGGAATCAATTTTGCAGCGGGTGATAAACTGTTCGACTGCAATTGTGACATCAACTTCGTACTGCTCGCGCTACTGGACAGCCACGACTACAAGCAACGACACAGCGGCATGAATTATGCGGGCTAGATGATTGTCACTGTCACTTGCAGTCATCAGCCAGACCACAACCGAAATGCCAAAATAATCGACAACAACGACGAAGGCATTGGATAGTCTTCGCATTTAATTTATTTTGTTTCTTGACGAATCGTTAAAATTTATCGACTAATTATGCACCACGGAATACTAATTCATGAATTTCGCAGTTTTTTTTGCGTCAGTTTTCTTTCACTTATTGTACCGCAATAACAAACCTGCTCCACGCACAGGTGACAGAAGTTGAATAAAATTTACACATCCACCAACTAAAAACACCTCGAACCTGATTGCAGCTCGCCTGCATCCCAAAGTGGGGACACTTTTTTAGTAAACTGTACACTGACTCCCAGATCCGTCGGTTTAAGCGTTTAGCTGTTTTTATGTACTATGGGTTTTTTCGTTATTTTTGCTGATCTTACACGCAAGACTGGTAATTAATGATTTGTGATATGCTAAATTAAAGACACACTGCGTACCGGCCGACTAGTCCTGAGCTTGTCAACTGAAGCCGAGATGTGATAATATCAGGGTGATTTTTCGGTCGATTTCGATCCATTATCGCCGATCGTAAAACGCAGCTGAACGGTATGTAGGTACAACCAGAATGACCAGCGCACGGGACGACCAGTTGCATCTGCTACTGTAATGTTCCGTGAAAAACGAACAACTCCTCGTTTGTTTGTATTGATCCAAATAAGTACGGACAATAAAGTGTTTTTGCTCTGTGAGCGACAGGCAAGCGATACCACATACATTAATCACATTTAGATAATTTAGAGTCCTCTGCCCATTGATTATCACAGACTCTGAGGACTCCTATTCAGAACCATTACCTTTTCATCCCAACGCACGGAATGATTAATTTATGCAGATTTATTTTGGTGACAAGTGCGATTCAGGCCAGCTCAGGTTGGCTCTCGCCTCATGGATGGATGCTAAAACTGCCGCAAATAATTGGCACTAATTATACGGATCGAAACGATATGTCACCTAGACATTATCGCACCATCAGCTGCGCTGCTGGCCTTTGCCCAATGGGGCCACGCGATATTTGTTTAATCAATAATTTTCCACTATCTCTCTGCACTACGCCGCTGGTTGCTGTCACCGTAGGGCTCCGGATTCTCGCTGATGGGGTGTCGCTGTTGGGGCGGATACCGTTAAAGTATGCGGTATTGTTTAGTTTTAATAAAGTGCGAAACAAGTTTTGCGGCAGATTTTCCAGCTGTCATAATTATGGACTCTGCTGTGAGCCGCGAGAATGGATTCCGCAATCCGCTGTCTGGTTTGATAGGCGAACCTCTTGCGTAAGTGATCCCAGTTATATAGACTACACCTCAGACTGATTTCAATTTGATCACCGAAAAACAATTAAGCACGTTTTTGGGCAATTTTTCACTGATACCGTTCGATAACGAACGAAGATGTTATCGCTGCGCTTGAGATCTCAAAAAGACCCCCCGGGTGACCTCGAACGTGTCTTCGAGAGGCGCCGATAAAAAATATAGTTTATTAATTTATCTATTAAACCAGCTAACGACTTGATTACTGATGGAATGAGGCTTTCTCCTCCGGTAGAAAAAAACAACAAATGCGGAGTCGCTGCGTTGAACACGCTTTGGGACATTAATTATCACTGATTTTGTGCTTTCGTGTGTTCCCATGCCCAATGCCCATGGTGCAGCTACCTGTTGCTTGACCGAAACGACCCGCTGCTGTCTAATTCAATTTCACCGAAGCCAATATATACCAATCGAATAATCGTTAAAACGCCAAATTTACATGCAATAAATTAGTCGGTCGGAAGTCGACCTTCATTTGTAGCGATTTGTGTTCGATGACACTGGGCTTGAAATGCATAAAATCAGACGAATGAAAAATAATGGGTGTTTCCTTCGTTGCTTTTCAGTTTCATGGTGGGGTTCGAGATTGTAAAATGAGATCCCGATGATTCGTGGTTTCTTATTTCATTTTTTGTGAGCAATGTCTACAATTTCAATCGATTAATTTTCTAAAACTTAATTTCCACATGTTTGATCTGATTCATGGAAAAACTGAAAGCAATTCTTCGAAGATGCTAGGTAATTTTATGAATCTGTGCTCAGCCTAGAAAAAAAAATCTGTGAAAATTGTATTTTTAACATATTCACTCGGCTCCAGGGCCGCCGAGAGGTGGGGGGAACCGGGCTGTTTCCCCCGGGCCCGGAATTCTGAGGGGCCTGGATTTTTAACTGAAACCAAAATTTTGACAAATACTTTTTCGACCAAAATTTATTTGAGAATGCAATTAAAAATTCAATATCTTGTGTATGAGGTAACTAGAATAGCGAAATTCTAAACTACTGCATATTTGATATCAACTATGTTTATACCAACCTAATTTTCGCATCGAAACAAGATCAGACTCGAGCGGGCATAGCAAAATTTGTACATTGAATGTCATGTACGCAGCTCACCTGGGTTCGAATCCCAACCCCGCACACAGGAGTAGAGATTTTTTATAGGAAAATTCCTAACCTGAATGAAGAAGCGAATGACCTTAAGGTTAAAAAGAAACTAAAATATGATCAGACTTGTAAGGGTTAATCAATTAAATGGTTTGATTAGAAGTCATGAGGTTGTCTTCAAATTTCGCCAATATGAAATCGATTTTTTTGATTTATTGAATTTCCAATCTTCGAAAACGTTGGATTAGTATCGAAAGTAATTATCGAAAAAAAACCCTGCTTAGGGTTGCCACACCGGTTTTTGGAGGGGGCGGCGTTGACAAATATTATTTAAAATGTGCCATTTGGGTTAATTTTACCCCATTGAACCTTCGCTTCAATGGATTGATGTTCTTCACAAAGATTCTCGAATGAAACTGAAGTGTGATTTCACACTCCGTGTTTGTTTACTGAGGAGTAGCAAAGCTCGCTCGGGTTATCCTTCACTGCGAGAGTGGATGGTGCTTTTAGATTCTTTGTAGGAAGGAAGGATAGCGAAGGATATTACACCCAACTACATAAATCGACAAAACTGTTAACAAATGCAAAAACATACAACTAAATGTGAACGGCACAGAAAGGTGGAGTGCTTTAGCAAAACATTACACTCTACGGTGAATGTGAAGAAAATAAGATATTTTTCCTCCTAGTTCTACGAGCTGCATAAGAAATGAAACAGTGCCTATTTATTTGTTTTTAAGCGTTTTATACAATAAAAAGCAATGAAGCGCTCCAAACTACTGTCGAATGATCACTTTAATTCGAAATTGTAATTGATACCCATGTGTCTCTATCCCCTGCTCAGTAAAACTCTTCTGGTGAAAGTACCACTAGAGGCGGTAACCCTGCCTCTATTTGAGAGCTCAATTGGTCAAATAAGACATCAAAAACTCTTGATATACCTAAAGAGTTTGACAATAATCCAAAAATTTAAATTTAAACTTTAATATATTTGGTTTGCCGTTCATTGTTACAAAATCCATAAAAAATCATATTCAGATACGAGATGATACCGAAACATTTTTGTCAAATGATGTAGCTTTTTCGGTGATTTTCGACTACTAATTTCCGCTTGCAAAGCGGCCAGGGATGGAAAAAATTAAATACGTTTTACAAATACAGCCTTTTATCAACATTTTCATTATAACAGCCAATTGGATACACAACAAGCCCCTTTTATGACGAATATATTGTTAATAGTTTTGTTTTGAATTTTATATGTCATGAAGCATGACGAGAAGATCTCTTAGTTCTCAATCCTGCAGCTGCCAATGATTCTAAGAAGCATACGTTCAAATAAATTACTAAATTGTGTTTGATTGATTTCGAAGAGAAAACTTAATTCAGCTACCGCACTAAATCAACTAGTTATCAAGATTAGCGAACTAATGCAGCAAGTTAAATCCGCATACAAAATCTTTTCATTTTGGAGGAGCGTGAGATTTTGAACGTCGCTTCCTGAACGTAACGATTTTATTTTTGAACTATTTACTAGAAATCAGTTACAACATTCTTGTAAAATATTTTAAGGTGTGCTAACACACCAACACAAATAAAGAATAAATCATGTTTTTATAGGATTATGAATATTTTCGAATCCAGCATAGCGTAAAATCCAACCCCAACCCTTATTTAAAATTTGATCCAGGTTTCATTTTTTTAAAAATTTTACATGGATTTCTTGTTATTTTGTTAAAATTTCATTTATCTATTTTTTCAAGTTGTGGATTGTATTGGTATTTCTACAATTTTAGGATTCTGCCTTTTTTATCTATTTTCATACTTTTATTTTATCCATCTTTTTACGCTTCCTACTTTTGCTTTTTTTCTATTGCTATCACTATCACTTACTTTAATTTATAGTTTTCTCTGTCATTTAATTCTAGCCGCAGTTTTTCGAGAAAATTCTGCTTTATTTATTCTATTTTTCTTCTTGTTTCATATTTTAATTTATTTTTTATTTGTTTTTTTTTGTCATTCCATCTAATTTTTGGAATTTGTCTATTTAGTACATTTATTCTTATCATAGCCTTTTTCTATTTCAGTTTTTTCATATTTTTTGCATTTCCAAAAGCTATTTAACTTATTCAAATTCATTCCAATTTGTGTTATTGTTTAATTTTTTACATTTTACCTATTTTCTTCCTTATGGTTTTAGCTTTCCGTTTTTCGTAGTTTTATTTTTTCCCATTGAACGTTTAATATAATTTTATTTATTTCTTATACCTTTTTCTTAAGATTTTATTCGTTATTGTTATTTCTTCATTGTTTCCATTTAATGTATTTTGAAAGTACTTTTTCTGTTGACCATTTTCTTATTTTCTCAAAAAAACATTTGATCTTTTTTGACACTATGCGCTTTTTTTCTTAATTTTACATTTAGTTCGTTGTTTGAATTTATTTCAAATTTCATTTCTAGTGTTTTCCTTTTCTTTAAATAATTTAATCCATTGTATTCATTTTCTTCTTGTTAATTCATCCATTTTTTGTGTTTCTATAGTATACCATGTTGGCTTTTTCCTACTATTTTTATTTTCCATTTTGTCTGTTTGCTCCGTTTTTGTTCATTATCCTATTTTTTTTACTTTTTCGTCTTTTCACCATTCCACTTTTCCAGTTTTTTTCAAAATTTTCCGGTTTGTCCATTTATTTTAATTTCTCTATGGTTATTTTATTCTTGTCTTTTATATATACTCCTTTAATTTTATGCATTCTTAACGTTTTATTTACTTTTTCGATTGCTTTAAATACGTCTTGTTTTAAATGTTAAATAAATTTTATTATTCTTGATTTATCGAATTTTTCAGTTTCATGCATTTTTAGATTAATGGTATTATTAAATTATAGTTTTCTTTCATTTTCATTGATTCTTAAATTTTTTCCCTTTTTCTTACCGATTTTTCATTATTTTCAACATTTGTTCAATAATTTTCGAATATGTTTTTCTAGTTTCCTATTTTCTTTTATCAATTTCTATAGGTTTTGCTTTGGTTTTTCTCGATTAAACATTTTTTGAAATTGACATTAATTTGTTTATTTGGTTAATTTTGTTGTTTTAGCCTTTTTTACATTCTTATAATATTTAGTTTTCCTACTGTTTTTTTTTATCTTTTGCCGTTGATCGCCGTTTAGATATTTTAATTTTTGTAATTACTACATTTTTAATCTTTCCATTTTCGTACTTCTATAAATACTATTGACTAAAATGATGCTTTTCAAAGTCACCAAAACTGTCGAAAAGGTATTCAAAAACTCCCAAGCTATACGTTTTTTTGGCACTACAGACAACTAGAGTAAAAAACGGGTACATAAATATAAAATTTCGGTGTGCTATACACAATATCAGTAAACTCCAATGGATTTCAAACATTAAATTGTTTGTACTCAGGCAATACACAGTGGTGGGGGCCCGTACGTTGGACCCCCTGGGTCCGTATTTTCTCTCTGCGGCCCTGCTCGGCTCACACTATCGACTTCGTTTTTCGACCCCAGAAGTTTGTCATTGGATTGCAGATCTCTTAATGCATTTCTTTCCTAACTCAATAACCAAAAGCTTACAATATCACGACAATAGTATAGCTGATGTGACCGAAAATATGACCAACAATGACTTAAGACCTTAAAGGGTATAGTAGCTTTTTGCGACTTTTTGGACGGGAAAGCAAAAGCTTGACTTTGAAACTACAGGGGGCAGCCCTATGAAGTTGCACGAACTATACACGTAGGACTACACCACCTAATGTAAAATATTTATTTTCTTAGTACATTTATAGCCGTAAGCTAAAAGGCGTACTAAATGTTTTTAAACCGGAAAATTCAAGTTAAAGAAAATGAGTAAATTAGAATTGGCGAATTATTTTTCATTCCGATATTTTCTTGCAGCGTGTGAGAACAATTTTGTCAACTTATAGCCGATATGTTTCTGAACTTAGAACTTTAACGTGTTGGATAGTTGAAAGTTGGCCGATTATGTACAGCATTTTGTAGTGACATAATATACAATGCACAAAAGAAAAAAAATCAGTTTGAATAGGCACTCGTCGAGTTTAAGGTGGTTGAACCATCGGTTGTAACTGGTATCATGATAGTTATTTTAAGCTTTGATTAAAGAATTGGTTAAAATATTTCAATTTGAATTCATAATGAACTGTGAATGTCATTCTAATTGAACACGATACCTGTCGACGTGGGGAGGAATATTTATATCAGTTTCAAGCGAATTTTCACAAGTTTGTTTATGTTTATTGCCTTCACCGACAGGCTTCTTGGCCCCAATGGTGGTTGCTTAAATTAATTACATTTTAAAATTGCCAAAATGTTCGCTTTTATCACATTTCGCGTCCGGTTGAAGTCAAAGGCCGTCGCCACACTGTTAAAAATTCGCTGGAGTCCGGTAACAGCGCTCTGGCAACCATAGTTGGTTCTCCTGAACGGAACTCGCAGAAGAGAGTTATTACGTAGAGCTCGAACGTGGGCTTGAAAATCCAGACGTCCGAGGATTGTAGGGCAATCCACTCTGGCAGAGAGTAAGTCCGAGACGTACAGGGCTCGAGAGCAGTCCGTCCGAATGCTGAGTGTATCGAGGTGTATTAGCTGGCAACGGTTTTCATAGCTCGGCAGCTGAAATCTGTTTCGCCATGGGAGATACCGAAAAGCCAAGCGTATGAACCTGCGTTGGATAGCCTCGATTCTGTCAATTCCGTTCTGGCAGTACGGATTTCAAACAGCAGAACAATATTCTAACGTTGAGCGGACCAACGCGCAGAAAAACGAATTAAGACAATATACGTTCGTGAAGTTTTTCGCTATTCGGAAGATGAACCCAAGCTGTTGTGATGCCTTATCCACGATGTATGAAGTATGTGGTTTGAACGTTAGTGATGAATCCATGATCACTCCGAGATCTTTGCTGTGAGAGTGTCTTGGAACGAGCTGAAGCAATGATAGTTAAACTGAGTCGGATGACGTCGAAGGCCGCAGATAGATCCATGTAAAGAGCATCGGTTTGCAATCCGTCAGCGAATCCATCCATTACACACCTTGTGAACGAGAGCAGGTTTGTCGTTGTCTATCGTTTAGGCATGAAACCGTGTTGGTCATCTGCAATGTAGTGTTTGCAGTGAAAGAAAATAGGATCTAACCTAACCAGTTCGAATAATTTGGATACGGCACTTAAACACGAGATTCCCTGATAATTGTCAATGTTCGATTTGTTTCCTTTTTTATGAACTGGAAACATGTGCGCTGCTTTCCAGCAGGAAGGGAATGTTCCAGTAGTGAGTGATAGCTCGAAGACTCGCCGAAGTGGTGCAAGAAGCCCGCTGATGCACTTTTTGACAAAAATCGAGGGAACACCATCTGGACCCGGAGAATAAGACGCTTTCAGTTTGGCATTTGCTGCAAGAATGACAGCATTATCAACACAAATTCGGTTGATGGTTCGTCCTAGAGAAGGAGTTAAATTGGCGGCGTCAGCGACTTATTGTGGTGGAAGACGCTCGTTGAAAAAAAAAAAACGCTTGAAAATTTGTCGGAGAACAGTTGGCAAATTTCCTTAGTGTCGGTGCCTAAAACTCCATTAAACGACATACAAGATGGTAAACCGGATTCTTTTCGCTGCTCGGTAACATACTTCCAGATCGACTTGGGCTTGGACTTCAGTTGACGCTCGACGTTTCACTGGTGTCTAAAAAAGGCACGTCTGCTTTGCTGTTTGCATTCGTGGTTGAGTTGAAAGTAGTGATTTCGTAATGCAAGTGTCTTATGCTTCGAGAATTTTTTAAATACAGCTCGTTTGGCAGATTTTAAACGTCTAAGAACGGTTGATTGCCAGGGAGGGTGTTGATCGGTACCAATTGTTCGTTTTGGCACATGGCGGTCGATAAGGTAGTTAAGAATATTAGAAAACGTCATCGCTGCTTCGTTCGCGTCGTCATTGTTAAGATTTTCATCCCAGTTTATATCCAACAGCGTGCTAACGATGCTGTCGTAGTCAGCTTTTTTTAAATCGTAGACGATGGAGTTTGAGACGTCTTCAAAATTCACTCCTAGGTTACCAGCGAATACAAGATTTAGTGGGGGATGATGACGCACCTGCTTGACTAAAGGAGTCGGTGCAGTGCAGCAGTACGGAGCGTAGTCCCGGGCACTTACAAAGCAGTGGTCCAATGCACGTCAATTCTCGTTGGTGACATTATTAATTTGCCGAAGAGTTGCGCTGCTGTAGTTGTCCAAAATACAACTGGCATTGCCAATGAGCGCAGATTTTTCGATATCCAATCGTAGAAAACAATTACTTGCCTGGTACCACGTCAAGCCAGGTAAGTTGAAGTCGCCCAGTATAACTATATCATCAGACTAGCGGCGATCGAGGCGATAAATGAAACGGAGGAAAGATGTACATCGATCAGGCTGGAATCACTAATTCTGTCAGATGGAAAATACACAACACACAGGAACAGATTGCGATCGGCAAGTTTCACTGATATCCACACTTGCTCGGAGCTTGCCCACCGGTCATCGTTGATTACTCGGGCTTTTATACCATGGCGAACGGCGATAAGCACACCACCGCCTTATGTCTTGTGGCTGTTGAGGGCATTGTGAACAAAGCAGTAGACATCGAATGTTGAACCAAAGACCTGGCGAGACAGAGTACGGTTGTCGAGCGACGTCTCTATCAAGGCGATAACGTCGTAACAGCAACCTGTGGTCGCAAGCAAATAGATGTCCGTTGATGAATTTCAGCCACCAACATTCTGGTAGTAAACCTCGATGTTGTTGGAGGACGGATCAGGTACAGCAGAGAGCGAAGCCATGTTGCCATATAGGAAGATCCTTTCGTCAATCGCACGAACAGTATCGGAACGGCCCACGGTCGACTATCGTCGTCGGCGAGAGAAATTGTTGGCATCTGATAACAAGATGTCTGAGCAAAAGGCAAAAAACTGGTAGCGAAGAATACATCAGCGCTTGAAGTGTTCGGAATAGATGTATACTTACCATTTGCGGCAGGTTGGAAAACCCTTTCACCCATCCCACATACAGGACCGGGACCACTGATGATCGCTGGCTGCAAGTGCTCGACTGTGTCGGGGGGATCGAGGGCTTCCATAGTGCCAACTGCGGTGGAATAAATATCAATTATAAATAAAGGTTAGATCACACTCTGCGAATTAAAATTGTACACGTTTTTTCAGCGTGGTTTAAATAAAAAGTAAACAAACACACCAAAATTTGGTTGTCGATTTCAGCAAAATTTTGCTGAATTTTCATCAGCTGAAAGTTTCAGCAACACAAAATGGCGAAAGGTCGGCAATTTGAGTTGAACCTGATTGACAGATTCGCTTTGCTGAAAATACAGTAATTCAAATTGTCAAATTGACAGCGCAATTTCTGGAAAACAGAGATTATAGATATATTTCTGTAATGCAGATTGGAACGATATTATTTGCTAACCAATGCTCTTAACGATATGCAAAAGGAAAAGAATCAAAACAATTCTTATTGCAGTTCGCAATATATTCAGTTTTTGTTGATTGCATCTTTCGTGAAATTTTGTCTACTTTCCGAATCTGTAATAAGTTTTGATGAAGGCGTTCATTTGATAAAGTTATAACATATTTGTCGAATGAAGATTCGTCAAATCGTTGTAAACGTCACGAAAGAATGTGTCAATAGTAAATTTTTCAAAAACCGGTCAAAAAGTGCATTTATTCCGATGCTTTTATGAACAGCAAACGCAAATACATACAGTAAAAATACATCAATGTACAGTAACGGAAATAAAACAGGATCAAGTTTCATCAACAAGCTATCGGCTTGTTGACGAAACTTGATGAGCTTGAGCGTAGAACAGGACAGGTAGAGCTGGCGCATTGCACTTGTATATAAAATAAGTATGTTCCAGAGCCAGGGCTACAGAAGATAACGAAGCGAATGGTGCGTCTTTTCATCCGCAGAAGCAAAAAATACGATAGCGGTCCAAGCGCATTTTCTAGTTACTTTACTATAGTAGCTTTATCATATCAAATAACAGATTCTATTGTTTAGCAATGTACACATGACAAAACACTAACGTAAGCGGTTTCGTGGGGTACATTTGTACCCCAAACAAACTTTAAGCGGGCACTGTTAAGTTGGTCAAGTGAAACAAATAGGTTGCACCTGCTTTAAGAAGTTTAATAATCAAATTGATTTGTAATAAAGATTGCTTACAGTTAAAATAAACCGTACCGGAAAAACAGGGGTTGCAAATAGCTCCGGGGTTCAAATGTACCCCATGAAACCGTTCTAGGGTTAATCATATATCAAATCTATATATATACAAGATTCGAAAAAAATTATATATGCACTTAGGTGCGTTTTTGCAACGGTTTTTGAGTTGCAGTGTATTCATTTATAAATAGGCTTTGTAGTACGTACCTATTATCAGAATCAAAGTAGGATGAGCTGAGAGGAAATGAATCACGTGAAATCAATGAATCAATCGAACGTAAATAATAAACTTTCGTTGTGCTTTCCATCGATTCGCGTAAATTTGTTGGTAAGAAAGTTTTTGTCATTGCGCAACGAAAGTAGCTATCATGCAGGCTACGTATGCAAACGCTAACATGTTAGATATACCTACCTACACATTCGCCTCAAACATTAAACCCAAGCAAATGGTGTTCAGTTGTAAAAAGCTCGAATCAAACAGCTGTGTGCACTCACACACATGTCCGAATGGAAGATGCGCGCATAGAAAAATGAATCTGATGATGATGGGTAGAACGAAAGAGACAACTAGTACCACGACGCTATGTTAACCGTGTTTACACGTGGAGTTCTACTGTACAAGCGATTTTGTGTACGTTCGAGATTGTACATAAAACTGTACTTGAAACGAGCACAATACCAAAGAAAGCATGGTGTTTGAACGGACAAGCTAAGTCGCGTATTTAACGAAACTGTGTAGTGTATCTCCACAGCCAGTGTAACGGACTTTTCACTCAGCTACAGCTCAGGCTGTGAAAATACGCAGCGCAGTGATCTGCTCCGTTCAAAGGCAACTGAGCTTGTCCGGCCGAATCCGTTCTTTAAATAGTCGATTATGACGTAATTCATAGAAGCGTAGCGCGCTATGTACACAAATTTGTCGTGCAGGACGTGGGAAATACTATTTTTCGTGTGCATATGCGTGATATTTTGACTAGGTTGCACATTATTTAAATTTTTAATGCCATAATAACAACAAATTTTGGGTTTATCTATGGAATCTGTTCTTAGAAAGCGGGGCGATATGTGTAAAAAATTGGAAATTTATCGTGAGATTGCTGAATTATAAGCGCTTAAAACCTGACTTTTCATTACATACCATTTTTGTTGAATTTGTGAAATAAACTCCCACATCGAAAGCAACACGTCAAAAATCAGTGTCTGTACTTGAGATCATTTCTTTAAGTGTTCGCGAAAGTTATGTGAACTGTTTGGATTTTATGTCTAACTGGCGCCAATTTGGTGTTCGTTTGGATATATCGTCTAACTGGCAGCAAGTTGGTGTCAGTTACTGACGAATGGAACACGAAACATTCCAATTCAACTTCTCTAAGGTAGGTATTGTGCACTTAGGCCCAAATTGGTACATCCAATTTTTTCCTTTATGAAAAATAAGGGTTGCATACTATGGAGGAGTGTTTTCGGGAATCAAAATGTGCTATTCTTACAATCGAATTAACCTTTTCTCGGTACCAGATATTGAAGTTGTTCCTTTCATGTCTGAATCAAACGCAATCGCTGTTATATACATTCAACCGAAGCCTTTCAGACAGTACTAAAACCCTACTCGTACCTCAGCTGGTTCAAGAAGACTTCAACTCCCACGGTATGTCATGGGCTTGCCTTCGCTACTATTAGAGTGTGCCTGGCTGTGGTCCACTGGTTGATAACAGTCTATTATCTTTTTTCCGGACAAAACCAGCATAGAGGACGTGTGGCATCCGGCGAGTTGAAATATCTCAGCCAAGAACTGGGTTCCTTATACCATATCCTAAGAGGCGACTAAAAACAGGAGTCGTCAAGTCGAAGTATTTCTCCATACTGAGGACTGTATGACGGGCACGATTAAAAGTTGCCAGACGCGCACTGAGTGTCGTGGGTATTACCCTAGCTGTATTAAGCGAATCTCATAAACAGGAAACATGTCTTTTGTTCGGCATATTTACCGCATCATAAATCATCAGCTTCTGATGATTTTCAAAGAGTTGTATCACACTGTGGCAGAAATGGCTTTCCACTCATATTTGGCAGTGATGAGTCTCGCTAGACATCGTCACATATCGTAATCCCAAATTTACGAACTGGAACCTCTACGAAGAGGGTTTGGCGACTTGGTATTTTCCGACGATTGAATCTTCAAGTGACTTGGATGAGGTCGTAGGTAAAACAAACTCAACCATAGTAGCAGCATACCAAGATGCTTGCCCGCTTCATGTTATGCGTGATTCTAGAGGGATCACGCATACCTTGATAGAATACCGAACTTGTTAGCCTCAAATGGTTATGTAGAAGAGCTTGGAATCTCAGTCGCAAGGACGAGACGGAGGCATTTAAGTTGGCTCGCACAGCCAAGTGGGTAAAGTGGTTAGGAAAGACTTTCATGTCGGTTCGATTAGAGCAGCTAATGGTGAATACTCATCTGTAGTACTCAACTGGCTTTTTGACACACACTTCCAAAGCTGTACGGAGCAATCACAGACGACTGTGAAAACTGAGTATGTCCTCAAGGTGGTGTCTGTCACCAAGTTTACCATATTGCCGATAGCTTATTGATGAAACTTGATGAGCTTGGGTTTCCAACATATGGTTTCGCCGATGATATAATGATCACCGGACTTTGCATCAACGCACTTTTTGATCATTATGTGTTGTCAATGGTGTTTTTCACGCAACGAAGGATTACAACCGGAGCTTGGCCGGTCCGGTTCAAGTACATTCAGAAGATCTACACAGCAATTGTTAGGCACACAGGTGGCTAGTGTGGTAGAAGAAGGAAGAAATCACGTAAATGAATTATTCCATCGAAGATTTGAAGTGAAAAAATAGGGAAATGCTTCACCACGATCTACAATTTTCTGCAGTAACTGAAGCAACTGCTCGTAATTTCCACATTTTTTAAAAGAAACCAAGAAAACCCATCCAATTGAAGAAGGCATTGTATTAACTGAGTAACAAGTTGATAACGTACAGGTTTATTTCAATGATTTGTATTACTCCAAACAAACATCTACTGATTACTGAGCAAGGATCTTTTATATTCAAAAGGAGTGCAATAAAATCAATCGGCTATCAAAAGCACGCACAGTACATGAAACAGCTTTCATGCAACGTGCGACTTGTTTGTCGATCAACCCAGAGCCATAGTTTTATCGAAATTTCAAAATAAATTCGAAAAATATAAATATTTTCCACACTTTTTTTTTTCATTTTGTTATATACCTAGCAAATCCATCAAACTATTCTATTTTATATTTACATTTATCATTTCAAAGCATTTTGATACATCTACAAAACGTTACACAAATCCATTCTAATGTGATACAAGTTTGTTGCTTTGAGCAGTCTAAATTACTTAAAGACTCGATACAAAAAAGCTAGATAAAACACTAGAAGTGAAAACAACTCAACCAACCATGGAATGGAAAATACGCACCGGCAGGAAATAGTTTGGAAGAGTTTTCGTGATCAAACAGGAAATCAGGAGCTATTCGAGCTGCTCACATTAGCTTAACTAAATATTTACAGCCTCGTTCAGGCTCACAAAAGGAGTCGAACACTTCCGCAGGGACCCAAATCTTTCAATATAGTCAGCCTTTTTTCACTTCAACCGGCAAGACAACGTGGTTTGTTTGCATTTCCCACGGGCTACCACGAAGATCTAACGTCAAATTCCGCAGCACACGAAATAAAACAAAAGTTCGTCGAACTTTCCAACGTCAGCAATAAAAAGCATCCGCCCCTGATTGGGAATGTGTGCGCGATCCTCCCAGGGCAGAACGAATTGCTTTACTTCAAATGGGCATATTTGCAGAAGCTGCCGGCCGTCACGTTTCGCTGAGAGCATAAAGTGCCACGCGACTGCGCATCCCGTCCGTAAACATAGCCGCTGCAAACTGCGCTTGGTCGCTGCCGATATGCTTTCTTCTGCGTCACTTTTCGCGCCGCGCCGTATCGCAGCGAATATTCAAAAACAGAAGAGGAAAGAAAACATCAAAATTCCATCCATCGTGGCTTTATTTTGCGAGTCTTCCACCAACTACCCAATTTCCTCGGTCTTGCACGCCTAAGTGAAAAAATGGAAAGATTACTCGCCCCGTGGTTGCGCTTATCAGCACGACATCTTGTAGTTTTACTGCGACCGTCGCAATTGGAGCCATTTTAAAAAAAATTGCCGCATCATTAGGACCGCACTACAGTCACATCAACATCTAAAAGTGATAATATATGCGGCTGTTGCACGATTCGGCAAGCAGTGATATTAAAACATACGGTGTCATTAATATTTGGAGCGGTTGCCTGGTCTCCCTCATAGTGCCGAGGCGCGGTTCCATCGTAAGAAATAATGGAAAGTTCTAACGCAAGCTTCTTCGCGGACGTCCTCGGTCCTCTGACGTAGTGTTGCTGCACCAAACCGTACTCTTCTCGCCTTAAGGGGTATTGTTATCTTGTTTAAATTTGTGAAGGAGCCACTGATTATAGAATTGGATCAGCTCAAAACTCGACTGTCAAATGCCTGTTTGAAAACATCACGATAGATGAATTTTCTAATTCATAAATAAATAAAAAAATAAAACCGTCACACTAATCCATTCTTATGTGATACAAGTTACAACCAAATGCACTGCTAGCGGATTGACAGCAAAAAAAAGTAAAAAAGTCCCTCGGAAGCGAAAAGGCTCACGCTGAGGTCCAAATTCTGTGTGCGTTTCTTAACATCCTTTGGCATAATTTTTTCATCACACGCTGCGAGATTTTTTTTAACTGCTCCACCAAGTCAAGCGATACGCTCGAGCAGCACTCGTGGCGCGATCCGTTCATCATTCTATCTGCCGCACTTGATTCTCCGGGACCCACACCTAGAGACCTAAAATACACGAAGCACATCGGCAAACTGCCCGTGATAAGATGTGAACGAACTTATGATTTTTCGTTAGTCCATTTCGCTAACGTTATTATTATTATATTTATAAAATTTAAAGACTTTGCACAGCTAAACAACAACAACTGGTTTAAAGTGTTTGAATAAACCGAGCTCCGGCGAGTAGCGGCGCTGGTCCATCGTTGGTTGCGTGCTGCCACGGATCCCGATCGCGCGTTCCTTGAAACCAGTACCTGACGGCAGCAAGGAGTCGCGGCATCAACGATGTCGACGACGACGGCGAAGCTAAATTAGTCTTTTTGCCTTCACTCTCCGGTCGCCAACGATGCGATAAGAACTACAATCGATTGCTCGGTGGTCCACGGTCGGTCGCGATGAGATGGGTCCCGGAACAGGGGAATCTTTTTTGCATGTCTTCCAATTTTTGGTTCAATTTGATCATGTTCTCCAGTGTTTCGCACAAGGCAGAGAGAGAGACGAGGAGAGTATGGTATGATGTTTATACAATAATTTTAATAAAATTGTTTTACGCTTCAACGGTCATTGGAAACAGCGGCCGCTGACGCCGAGTTCAGGCCGAGTACCCACCGAGTTCTTTTTGAGAACTTCTTATCGTTTCAACTGGTAGTACGATGAAACCTTTCCTACATGGTGGAAAACAGGTGATCTACTCTCTTCAATTGCAGACAATATTTGCTATAGCTTTGCGATTATGATGATCATGAATTGATGATCGATAGATTTTTATCTTGCTAATATTTCTTTTGCTTTGGGTGTGTCAGGAACAGGACAAATTAGTTCAATCAGAAAAAAATCGCGCTCGGGAATTTTTTGTATAATTTACGTCAGTTTAATTCATATGAACCCTATAAAAATTCGTAAAACACTTCGAGAAATCGTATTCTTGATTCGAGGTTTGTAGAAAATGTGTATTTTCGGGGTAAAACTTTGACTTTAGCGTGCTTTAGCTAAAAGGATGTTGCGATCAATGTTTTTTCAAACAAAAACGTGTGTACATTGGTCAAGTTCAGTTTCTACAGAATAATAAAAAAATATTCACTCATGCTTTCCTTTTAACAAATGCGAATTGCCGAGTATTCCGATTGACTCCTTTCATCAAGTTTTGCATAGCCTTCTTGGTTACCGAAGAACGCCAGTTTGCCTTGAACTGTATCTCACAGACAACTGTCTTTCCCCTTTTTTTGAGATTCTGCTTTACGATTGTCAAATATTTTTCTATTGGTCGGAGCTATGATGTGTTGAAAGCGGATCATGTCCTTGGGCACCACATGAACATTGTTCGCGGTATTCCAAAATTCAATATTAATACTTCAAAAGGGCTAAAGAGATCTTTGTAAACAAACTTGTTTCGCCCATTATTCCACTGTCGAGTGAAATTTCGTAAAAAAATACACATTAACGTATGCGGAATGAAATTTGGACAACGCTTCCAGCATTAACACAAAAATGCAACCGGTTGCAAGGCATCATACTAAACGGCATACTCTAGGCACACTTATTTTAAACATCCAGTGTTAATTTCGACCCGCTAGGAGATACCATGTGAACGAAATGGCAGCGAACGCCCAATCTGGCACCTAGCTATTATGCCAAAAAAAAGTTTTGGCGCATTGGAGGATTACGACATACTTTTTGTACCAAAGGCTGATAAACCACCAAATGTACCAAAATTTCGCCAAAATGAGGATTTCTGGAATAATTTAAAACAGAGAGTATATGCCAATAATTTTCGACCTAAAACAAACAAACGTGATAATCAATATTAAGAATATGCCAACATCAATTTTTTTGACTCCTTTGCAACAAGTTCCTGTAAACTATCATAAAGCTTCTCGAATGGGCTCAATTTTTTTCTACATTAAGTTAATAAGCTGACAAATGTTTTCATACAGAGAGAACATTTAATAAATGGTTTTCTACAAAAAAATTGCCTTTTGAATTTTGTCCAAATTTTATTCCGCATACGTTAATCCACATCTCTACCCTTCGTAGAAGCAATTTCAAATGTTTTCCGCGTTGAAATTAAAGCAAATTAAGAGAATGCAGCAAAACAAAAGTTTGTTTACCAATCTTATTAGCCCTATTCAAAAGTTAATATAGAATTGCGTTACTTGAAAAAGTCAACATATGTTTTCTATGCACTTAAATTTAGAGGAACGCGGGGCAAGTCCGACATCTTAGGCGCAATATTTTTTTCTAAAATTCCACAGAGCTCCTAAAATTGTATATTCTGTGCTTAATCCTTGTTTAGGTAATTCTTAACAAAATATATTTTTTTCAGCGTTTAAAAAAATTGAATTCATTAAAAATTATTGGCTGCCAAAAAATGGAGAAAAATGACATTTTAAAAACGCTGCGGGTAAGACCGACACCCCAAAGGGGCAAGTGCTAGGGTTCGTCGCGGTGCGGATGTGGGCGGTAAATGGATAGTCCGCACCGCAACCGCAAAAAAATAATAAAACCGCACCGCTTACCGCAACCGCACTGCATTTACCGCACCGCACCGCGCGGTAATGTGGTAAATGCGGTAAAATTCTGTATTTTTGAAAAGTTTGTTGAAAAATTATTCATTATTTTGTATAACCATATAAAATAAAATATTATTCTTATTTACACGAAAATTAACTTTCACGGACTCCTCAGAATGTAACATTTATTAAAAAATGTCAATTTTGCAAGTTTTATTAATAAAATGCCGTACATTTTGAGATAAATACTTTCGAAACAAAAGGTAAATATTAGCATAGCACTGAAGTCCTATGAAATGTAGCTGTATTTCATCATTTTACATACAAAAGCGTTCTTCCGCAGCAATTAATAGGAAAACTTTTAATTTAATTATCAGAAATCATTCTACACATAACATAACAGGAATCCAACCCATCTCAACCAGTACAGAGTTGTTGAAGGACATTTGAAAAACTGCAAAAGATGTATGATTTAGCAGAAATGTTATTACGAGTAGAGGATTTTAGGAACAAAACACTTACTTCGTATTTTTCAAGAAATGGATGTATTCTTATTCAAATACTAGGATTGCTCCCTTAAAATTGTATGAGTTGTAATTTTCTAATAGCTAGGTCGAAAGTTCTACCTTTTTATGTATTTTTTCTAATATTTTTCCATAATGCCAATGGCAAAAACTTCAATTGAAGTTGGTAGGGGTCAAAAATTGTCCAAACTGTGCAAAACTTGGCATCTGGGCTAACTTTGACACTTGTGACAATATTAAGGGAGGCTTTGAGAAACACAAAAAAATCGAAATACACTACACTAACTTTGAAAGCTTTGATTTCAAAAAGTTACAAAATTCTCCTAACTGAAAAATATTAGTTGTTAATTTGGTAGAAAATATTCCCAGTTGGACGAACAATTGACGTATGTGAAAAAAAGTTATGTAGAAGGAGTCTTAAAAATGGACTGCAGAAAAATTCATTGCGAATTTACACAGAAACCAAAAGAGATAGAAGATGAAGATGAAGAACGGTTATCAGCCTAATTTGGACCCCTCCTTATTTTGGACGTTTTTCAAACATTTGTCTCTCTTACTGCTGATTCCTCCAAATTCGTTTGGTTTGATGATGATAATTACATTTTTTGGGTTGTTTTTTAGTCTTAAGACTTTTTTTAAGTTCATCTTTAAGTTCTCCAAATTAATCAAAATTCACAGTTGAGAAAATGTCATCGTAAACGATTCATAATTCCATAAATTGGATTTGACACCACAATTCAATTGTTTTCCAATGATTGGATTGTGCATTTTCTATAGGGTGATGAGCCTATTTTGGCACCATTAGGGAGAGGGTCGCACTATTTTTTGAACAACTTTAAAAGAAGCCATATTATCTATAACCTTTCTCAGCGTAAAGTATCAGTGTACTGTTTCTTAAACATCTATATAATGCTCATTTAGCAGAATTGCCTCAATTTTCAGCATAAATGGAAATAAATGTTCCATTCTGTGCATCTATTCCCACCTCAACGATCCAATTATCGCCTCATGGGTGTGCCAATTTCCACCTCCTCGAAAAACAATCTAGTTGAAACGCAATGCCTCATATTCCATTTGCGTCGATTCTAACTAGGTATCCAGATCATGGACGCCAACGTGTGATTTGTAAAACGAATCATTCTGCTTTTTTCAGCCGATCAAAACAAACGTAAACATCACGCACATCAATGAAACTCATCAGCTGTTAGTAGAAGAGCGCCCAGAATTGCGCACGCAGAAAAAACCATTCGAAGGTTAGCAACTGGAATGACAAGTTTCACATCACACATTGCTTTCTCCCGATCCGAATTGTATGTGCAGATGAAAATAAAATATCTGCAATCAACAATTAGTTGAATAACTTGAAGTAATTGATTACTTATACCTGAAATTGCATTACATTATATTTACAAGTTCATGTTTTGGTTTGGCCGCACTGGTGATTCTTTTCTGTATGATGGATACAAAAAGTTGGTTTTGATTGTGGTAGTGTATCAGCAAAACATGCCAATAATAGGAACCTCCGTATTTAGTTTTATCCTATTATAACACTAGGCCTATTCTAGTGTTTGACGAGTGATTTTAAAGTGAAATTATCGTAAAAAGATTCTCCAGCTAAAATAAAGGTATGTATCAGTGCAATGTTTAGTATACTTGTGCTGGAATAACGAGATATGAGGCGGTAAATGCTGGCTCGTAAGTGTTTATTTTGCTAAGCGCCGTTGTATCCAGTTTCGGTTCACTACGTGAGTGAGGCGGATTAGTAAATAATTCAATAAGGTGATTTTGTTTTAATTAAAAGTTGGATTTAGAGGATAGTTCTAAATACATATGTGCATAACATATAAAGAATATAACTTGAGCTTATTTTTTCTCACCTGCTTTAGCCAAATCGATAGTGTCATTATCTCATATGCTTGGTTCGAAATCAAGGGGTACGAAATAGGGTCACAATAGGCTCTACTGCCATAATAGGCACATCACCCTACTTGAAAAGGTTCGTAAATTTTACAAGGCGTTCAAAATATGTTGTAAAAATAATGATGCCAAATTATATTGGACACAGCTTATAGATTTTATTTCTTAGTAAAAGATTGTTTTTTCATATTAGAATAAACAAAATGTAAAAAATCAAGTAGCGATAGGTATAATACAGATTATATTCGGATTTCTTTTCAAGTCATTGTCAAGTCCATGGCAATTAGAGCAATTAAATGTTTATTATGTCTCCCTATTGTAAAGTAATAAGTTGCGTCGTTCTTAAATGGTAAAAGTCAAAGTTTTAATTTACTTTTTAATGCAGACTACAAACTTTATCAATTATTTTTTTAAGTGCGGTTGCGGTAATACCGCGCGGTAAAAGCCCATTTCCCGCACCGCATCCGCAAGAAAAAGTGTCTCACCGCACCGCAGTTTTTGCGGTGCGGGTGCGGTAAATACCGCGCGGTTGCGGTAATTACCGCAACCGCGACGAACCCTAGCAAGTGCGACCCCCTTTTGAACTTTCTTTTTGTGCATTTTTTTCCATTAAAAATGTATTGTGTATGTGTGATAAAGTGCAATTATGTGTATATGAGTATGTGTGATGCAAACGCATGCTTTCTGTTGTTTCATTGTGTAGCAAGAGGAAGAGCATTCGAATGCGCGGTGTTATGAATAAATAATGTTTAACGCGGGGGGTGGGCGTAGCGTAGTTGGTAAATCGAGTTTCCGTGAATTACAATTATTAATATGACGTAATTATAGTATAATTGAACACAACAAGTATACCCAGTCGTTTGTATCGAATCAAAAACGAACCCAGTCATCTAAACACCGTGTCGGTCTTACCCCACCCAAAAACTGTCGGTCTTACCCCAACAGCGCACATTTTTGTTAAATGCTCAATTAACAGTATTGAAATACTCAAACTTATCTTCAATACACACAAATAACGATATGGAGAGTAGAATAGAATGTGTGACACAAAAACTGGTCATTTTCAAAGCTTTTGTGTTATTAAAACCTTAAAATGTATCAACTAAAAATAACATCCAAAAGCGCATCAACTTTACTTTCGCTTGTTTTGTCTATTTTGTTGACGTTTAATGAACCCATACGGCATCGATGCGTATCGAAATGCCTAAAATAATCATACTAATAATATACTGTTATTATTGTATGATTTGAAATTTGATATCTGGGAAAAGTCGTGACTCTTACTTCGATGTCATTTTCATAACAGAAAAGCAAATGCTTTTTAGGGTTTGAAATATTTAACAAACGGAATATTTACCTTTTATCCGACGTTTCGGTGGCATTTATTGCGCCTTTCTCAAGGAATTAAGCTAGTTACCGCACATTTCTTCAAACTACCCTCATTTTTCCAAACTATGATTCCACGGCAGGTTATGTTCAATATAATGGTGGAATTACTATTCAGTACGATTTGCACATAAATAAATGGACCGACAGCCACAAACTGGAAATGCTATGTGTCGAAGCTGAAACACTTGAAACCAGAGGCTGATCTCGACGTAAATTTTTACTTGTTAAGAAATTTTAAATTAGTTCTCAAAGTCAAACTCAAAGTCATTTCAAACCAAAATTTATTGGAATGGTTTTATACAATTCCTTATTACGTAATGTATTCGTTTCAAAATCAGACCCACTATAAAATTTTGTTCCAGATCCGCCCCTGCTTGAAACCAAAATGTATAATTTTTAATAAGCTTAATTAGCATTAGCTCAATGTTGTCTATCAGCTAACTTATTTTATCATGCGGGTGTGTGTGTAAGTGGGTTAGATCCACCACCGAGGATTAGGCCGAGTAGACTGCGTCGAATAGCTAGCAGTGGGTCGCTGTGGCACCAGTGAAGCGGAAGCTACGGTCCACCCGGAATCGCTGGATGGAGCTTAACACCTACTGGCTGGCCCGTTGAGCAGGCTAGATTTACCGCCGGGGACTAGATCGAGTAGATCGGGACGAAGCGGGGAGCTTAATGGCTCACGAAAACGAACATCGGTATCGGGAGAAATTTACCGCCGGAAAATTCACGGTAGGGTAGATTCGCTGCCGTGGACTACCCGACAGTATGATGACGAAAATGGGAGCTAATTGATTCTCGAAACAAACACCGGTACCGAGAGAAATACCGTTGCATGGGAACTCTCAGTCGCAGTTGGATAATATCCGAGTCGATCTCGATAAAGCTGGGAGCAAAATGGCTCAAGGAAGTAGGTATCGGTGTCCGGTGAAATTACTCCGTCGGGCAACTATCGATCTGAGTAAGGTGAGTTCATCGTCGGGGACTATCCAAGTAAATCGTGATAAGGTCGGTAGCTGAATGACTCACGAAACATGAGCTAAATAGCTCAAGGAATCAGCACCTAAACGGCTAACTGGGACGAGAGCTAAACTGCCACGTAATAGATGGTGACAATAAGCAAGAGAAGAGTCAAGTGTTGAATCAAAGCTCAAAGATCGAGCCATTCCATGAACCAAGTGAGACTCCGAGGTAGAGCAGAAGAAAGAGGTGCAACGAGAGAAAAAATTGAGAGTGAGAGTCATTAGAAAAAGGTATAAAATCATACGGGTTAGTCTTTTGTCTTCTCCTTGCAGGAGTTTGCTATTGCTACTTTTAGGACCGTGCAACCTAGCGGTACCGGTACACAGACCACGTCGTGTCCCTGTATTCAACAATGATGTAGATTTGTATGCCATGTTGTATATCTGTGAACAATGGAAAGCCGTGCGCTGAAACACTCCAGAAAAAAAACATGACCTATAACCAAAACAAATATCAAAACTCCAACACCCAAAGTTCAGTAACAATATATTGTACAATCAGTGACAACGATTTAACCATCAACGAATACACGATAACGACAACAGTATGTAACATTGTAGCACAGAGAAAAGATAGATAAGCTAGAATAAACTTTCCTGAAAAACGCGTGTAAACATTTCAACGAAAAAACGTTGAAAATCACCATCGCATACAGGTTCGCATGCATGAATCACCATTGTATCCAAGTTTGAACGCAACGCCCGTATAGCGTTTGCTGGCCGATCGTAGCGCCGATTAGTGGCAAGCTGCTACTTGCTGGTGGCATTTTAAAGCGACAGTTTCATTTCTTACACAAGTTGAAAACTTTACTTGTATGTTAGTTCTCAGTGATTGTAGGTAATAAATCGAAGAAGTACATTAACGAAAAATGCACTTTTGTAGTAACCCATTTTTGTGAGTAAATGTTGTGGAGATTTTTTAGCAAAAACCGTGAATAGTGCAAAACAAATTTCTTGGGTTGATGACGAATCTATTTCGCTAAGAGTAAGATTTGTTTACTGAAATATTCGGATAACTTTTCAACATTTACAAACACCTTTAGGGGACCTTACACTTATAATAAAAGTGTCATAACTAAGTAATAATATGTTTGGGATTGTACAGAAATTCTGTCAAAAACCCCAAGGCATTTTGAAAAAAAAATCGATTTAGCCTTATCGATATTTTAATCCGCTGATGAGAAAATCGATTTTTCGTGGTAAAAAGGTACACATTTATTAGCAGAAGGAAATGGGAGTGTACATTTAAGCGAAGACTCCATATCAAGAAGACTGGCAACTCTGTCCAGAATCCGGAGACAGTAACAGCAACGCCACTTGCGGGTAAAGGTGGTACTTTCCATAGTGATGCACACACACATATACATTTTTACATAAAGCTTCCTCCCTTCTTCCAATAGAGGCGCTGTAACCTCTGTCGCTTCTCGTTTGTATGGGGGAAGGAAAGAGATATCAGTCTTCTTGGTATAGAGTCTTCGATTTAAGTCAATCGAAGTTCCTACTATGCTGCTTTTTAAGTGGCTTATGCCCAGCAGGCTGGCCTCTAACGGGTGTTCAGTAAAAAATGAGAATGATTTCAATACCTTTCTATAATAAAAGTAAAGAGCGTAATTTTTTTCGTATACATTAACGAGGTTCCCATTAACGCGGACTTTTAAATTTACGCGGATTTTGAAATTTAGTTGGTTTTCTTTCACGTGGATTTTTGAATTTACGCGGTATCCATTAACGAGGTTCTCATTCACACGGACTCTTAAATTTACGCAGTCTTCATTTACGCGGATTTTGAAATTTACGCGGTTTACATTTACGCGAGTTTTGAAATATACGCGGTTTTCATTTACGCGGATTTTGAAATTTACGCGGTTTTCATTTACGAAGTTTTCATTTATGCGGCCTGAATCCCCGCGTAAAAAAACCTGAGTGTATCTATGCTGTGGCACCATCAGAGCAAAAGGACAGAGAGGTCATACCAAAAACTATGGTTTCCCAGACGCCCGAGAGCTTTACCAGCAGTTGAAATATTGGCATTGTTCTGGCAGAAGATTGAACGAGCTCAAATTCTTTGTGAATTATCCCGGAAGCAGCGATGCCAGATTTCCAGACATGTATGTATTTTACAGACTTTTGATGTCTCCTACAGATCTAGCCAGAGATCTACAGATTAATAAAAAGGTAATAGTGATTAGTAAAATTGCACTAGAATAACTGTTTTCGAATACGAATGATTCCTTCACAATAGAATTCTACTTTCAATCTATTTTTAAAGTAAAATTGTAGTGTAACTAGGATTTACACTACCATCTACAGACTTTTACAGACATTTTAGTTATTCTTCTACAGACATTTCAAAAAAACATGTGGCATCGCTGCCCGGAAGAGAGAAAAACCAAAACCAACGAACAGTTCATGATGGCTGAGCCCGATCGAATCCCTACTGCACCGAATGCTGGATCAACTGGATGCGAAAGAGATTCAGAAGATATTCCTGGAACCGGTGGACACGGACAAAGTTACTGACTATTTGACCGTCGTGATGATTAACAATTACCTGACGGACAACAACAAGTACCAAGTAAAAGTTTAGCGGGCTGAACGAGGTCGTAACTTATATCAAGCTGAAACGGTCAAGTGGGTCACTCTGACAAAATTCTGTGTTATTATTTGTTGGGGTTTATTGTGCAAGTAACAAAAGGACTTTTATTGTCCAGTTCGAGGTTCATTAAATTGGTTTGAAATGAAACGTAAGTTATGTTATCTGTTCGATTGATAAAAATTATATATGGAAAACCAGATGATTAAATGTTATAATACTATTGTACATTTTAAAGATCCCAGAATTTGACAATAATAATCGGTTTGCATAACACACCTCCCCCTATAATTGATGTTGTCGTCGATCTTAATTTTTACCATACTCACCGTGACCCCAAGTTCTCATTATTGCATTCTCATCGGAAACAATCGAGTGACGAGCTAACCAGGATCATTTACCAAAACGAAATACTATCCTGAACGGAACCTGAAATCCCAATGCGAAGAAGTCCAATTATTATCAATCATTTCTCATTCGGGCAGAAAGCAAAGAGATCTTCCTGAAACGGACTGGAAAGTGTTGACAAGACGCTTTCCTTGCCTAACGGGATCCACTCACTGATGGCGGGACTCGCATTTCGGTTTGAAAATGAGACGAAATTTGCTCATCAGGGATACCAATTCCCGGGTGGTAAGTGGTTTTTAATTACTTCTGTTGGAGGAGCAGTCTTCACCATGGCAACACCTTCCACACTGGAGGTGTTCATATTTGCTTTGGTAAATACAGTTCCGAATATACGTTTAATCTACATCATATATTGATGAAACTTTTTGAAACCTACACTACACTTTAAAATTTACAAAGCGTTGGTTTCAGTACTCGAAATTGCCCTATCATCCTATTGCTCTGAATGAGAGACTGCAGAATTCCTCGCTTTACGTAAACCATATCCAAATCTAGGGTATTCACAACAGTTCTATGCAAGATCGATATGATAGTTTTTTTTTCTCTCTCTCTCTCTCTCTCTCTCGTAAACTTAACAATAGTGGTAACTGCATTCGAGATTATTACTATATGAAAACAACTGCAAAAGGCAACAGACAGAAATAAACAGACATCCCCACACGACAGACCTCTCATTAATCAAACATGCATCCCTCTTCCCACCAAACCATCCAACCGACAATTCGTAACCTCATTATGATCATGTACAGCTTACACACTTTTTTCTCAATCCTGGTCTGGCTGGATGGCAGAGGAAGCAACCAATCGTGCTGTTACTTAATGTCCTTTTAAAATGAACGACGCGTAGGTACTCCGACAGTTCCCCGGGAACCCAACAAGGGATAAAAACAGCAAATTAGACCCATTTAATTGTACATTTATTGGAATGGTTTTATACAATTCCTTATTACGTAATGTATTCGTTTCAAAATCAGACCCACTATAAAATTTTGTTCCAGATCCGCCCCTGCTTGAAACCAAAATGTATAATTTTTAATAAGCTTAATTAGCATTAGCTCAATGTTGTCTATCAGCTAACTTATTTTATCATGCGGGTGTGTGTGTAAGTGGGTTAGATCCACCACCGAGGATTAGGCCGAGTAGACTGCGTCGAATAGCTAGCAGTGGGTCGCTGTGGCACCAGTGAAGCGGAAGCTACGGTCCACCCGGAATCGCTGGATGGAGCTTAACACCTACTGGCTGGCCCGTTGAGCAGGCTAGATTTACCGCCGGGGACTAGATCGAGTAGATCGGGACGAAGCGGGGAGCTTAATGGCTCACGAAAACGAACATCGGTATCGGGAGAAATTTACCGCCGGAAAATTCACGGTAGGGTAGATTCGCTGCCGTGGACTACCCGACAGTATGATGACGAAAATGGGAGCTAATTGATTCTCGAAACAAACACCGGTACCGAGAGAAATACCGTTGCATGGGAACTCTCAGTCGCAGTTGGATAATATCCGAGTCGATCTCGATAAAGCTGGGAGCAAAATGGCTCAAGGAAGTAGGTATCGGTGTCCGGTGAAATTACTCCGTCGGGCAACTATCGATCTGAGTAAGGTGAGTTCATCGTCGGGGACTATCCAAGTAAATCGTGATAAGGTCGGTAGCTGAATGACTCACGAAACATGAGCTAAATAGCTCAAGGAATCAGCACCTAAACGGCTAACTGGGACGAGAGCTAAACTGCCACGTAATAGATGGTGACAATAAGCAAGAGAAGAGTCAAGTGTTGAATCAAAGCTCAAAGATCGAGCCATTCCATGAACCAAGTGAGACTCCGAGGTAGAGCAGAAGAAAGAGGTGCAACGAGAGAAAAAATTGAGAGTGAGAGTCATTAGAAAAAGGTATAAAATCATACGGGTTAGTCTTTTGTCTTCTCCTTGCAGGAGTTTGCTATTGCTACTTTTAGGACCGTGCAACCTAGCGGTACCGGTACACAGACCACGTCGTGTCCCTGTATTCAACAATGATGTAGATTTGTATGCCATGTTGTATATCTGTGAACAATGGAAAGCCGTGCGCTGAAACACTCCAGAAAAAAAACATGACCTATAACCAAAACAAATATCAAAACTCCAACACCCAAAGTTCAGTAACAATATATTGTACAATCAGTGACAACGATTTAACCATCAACGAATACACGATAACGACAACAGTATGTAACATTGTAGCACAGAGAAAAGATAGATAAGCTAGAATAAACTTTCCTGAAAAACGCGTGTAAACATTTCAACGAAAAAACGTTGAAAATCACCATCGCATACAGGTTCGCATGCATGAATCACCATTGTATCCAAGTTTGAACGCAACGCCCGTATAGCGTTTGCTGGCCGATCGTAGCGCCGATTAGTGGCAAGCTGCTACTTGCTGGTGGCATTTTAAAGCGACAGTTTCATTTCTTACACAAGTTGAAAACTTTACTTGTATGTTAGTTCTCAGTGATTGTAGGTAATAAATCGAAGAAGTACATTAACGAAAAATGCACTTTTGTAGTAACCCATTTTTGTGAGTAAATGTTGTGGAGATTTTTTAGCAAAAACCGTGAATAGTGCAAAACAAATTTCTTGGGTTGATGACGAATCTATTTCGCTAAGAGTAAGATTTGTTTACTGAAATATTCGGATAACTTTTCAACATTTACAAACACCTTTAGGGGACCTTACACTTATAATAAAAGTGTCATAACTAAGTAATAATATGTTTGGGATTGTACAGAAATTCTGTCAAAAACCCCAAGGCATTTTGAAAAAAAAATCGATTTAGCCTTATCGATATTTTAATCCGCTGATGAGAAAATCGATTTTTCGTGGTAAAAAGGTACACATTTATTAGCAGAAGGAAATGGGAGTGTACATTTAAGCGAAGACTCCATATCAAGAAGACTGGCAACTCTGTCCAGAATCCGGAGACAGTAACAGCAACGCCACTTGCGGGTAAAGGTGGTACTTTCCATAGTGATGCACACACACATATACATTTTTACATAAAGCTTCCTCCCTTCTTCCAATAGAGGCGCTGTAACCTCTGTCGCTTCTCGTTTGTATGGGGGAAGGAAAGAGATATCAGTCTTCTTGGTATAGAGTCTTCGATTTAAGTCAATCGAAGTTCCTACTATGCTGCTTTTTAAGTGGCTTATGCCCAGCAGGCTGGCCTCTAACGGGTGTTCAGTAAAAAATGAGAATGATTTCAATACCTTTCTATAATAAAAGTAAAGAGCGTAATTTTTTTCGTATACATTAACGAGGTTCCCATTAACGCGGACTTTTAAATTTACGCGGATTTTGAAATTTAGTTGGTTTTCTTTCACGTGGATTTTTGAATTTACGCGGTATCCATTAACGAGGTTCTCATTCACACGGACTCTTAAATTTACGCAGTCTTCATTTACGCGGATTTTGAAATTTACGCGGTTTACATTTACGCGAGTTTTGAAATATACGCGGTTTTCATTTACGCGGATTTTGAAATTTACGCGGTTTTCATTTACGAAGTTTTCATTTATGCGGCCTGAATCCCCGCGTAAAAAAACCTGAGTGTATCTATGCTGTGGCACCATCAGAGCAAAAGGACAGAGAGGTCATACCAAAAACTATGGTTTCCCAGACGCCCGAGAGCTTTACCAGCAGTTGAAATATTGGCATTGTTCTGGCAGAAGATTGAACGAGCTCAAATTCTTTGTGAATTATCCCGGAAGCAGCGATGCCAGATTTCCAGACATGTATGTATTTTACAGACTTTTGATGTCTCCTACAGATCTAGCCAGAGATCTACAGATTAATAAAAAGGTAATAGTGATTAGTAAAATTGCACTAGAATAACTGTTTTCGAATACGAATGATTCCTTCACAATAGAATTCTACTTTCAATCTATTTTTAAAGTAAAATTGTAGTGTAACTAGGATTTACACTACCATCTACAGACTTTTACAGACATTTTAGTTATTCTTCTACAGACATTTCAAAAAAACATGTGGCATCGCTGCCCGGAAGAGAGAAAAACCAAAACCAACGAACAGTTCATGATGGCTGAGCCCGATCGAATCCCTACTGCACCGAATGCTGGATCAACTGGATGCGAAAGAGATTCAGAAGATATTCCTGGAACCGGTGGACACGGACAAAGTTACTGACTATTTGACCGTCGTGATGATTAACAATTACCTGACGGACAACAACAAGTACCAAGTAAAAGTTTAGCGGGCTGAACGAGGTCGTAACTTATATCAAGCTGAAACGGTCAAGTGGGTCACTCTGACAAAATTCTGTGTTATTATTTGTTGGGGTTTATTGTGCAAGTAACAAAAGGACTTTTATTGTCCAGTTCGAGGTTCATTAAATTGGTTTGAAATGAAACGTAAGTTATGTTATCTGTTCGATTGATAAAAATTATATATGGAAAACCAGATGATTAAATGTTATAATACTATTGTACATTTTAAAGATCCCAGAATTTGACAATAATAATCGGTTTGCATAACACACCTCCCCCTATAATTGATGTTGTCGTCGATCTTAATTTTTACCATACTCACCGTGACCCCAAGTTCTCATTATTGCATTCTCATCGGAAACAATCGAGTGACGAGCTAACCAGGATCATTTACCAAAACGAAATACTATCCTGAACGGAACCTGAAATCCCAATGCGAAGAAGTCCAATTATTATCAATCATTTCTCATTCGGGCAGAAAGCAAAGAGATCTTCCTGAAACGGACTGGAAAGTGTTGACAAGACGCTTTCCTTGCCTAACGGGATCCACTCACTGATGGCGGGACTCGCATTTCGGTTTGAAAATGAGACGAAATTTGCTCATCAGGGATACCAATTCCCGGGTGGTAAGTGGTTTTTAATTACTTCTGTTGGAGGAGCAGTCTTCACCATGGCAACACCTTCCACACTGGAGGTGTTCATATTTGCTTTGGTAAATACAGTTCCGAATATACGTTTAATCTACATCATATATTGATGAAACTTTTTGAAACCTACACTACACTTTAAAATTTACAAAGCGTTGGTTTCAGTACTCGAAATTGCCCTATCATCCTATTGCTCTGAATGAGAGACTGCAGAATTCCTCGCTTTACGTAAACCATATCCAAATCTAGGGTATTCACAACAGTTCTATGCAAGATCGATATGATAGTTTTTTTTTCTCTCTCTCTCTCTCTCTCTCTCTCTCTCGTAAACTTAACAATAGTGGTAACTGCATTCGAGATTATTACTATATGAAAACAACTGCAAAAGGCAACAGACAGAAATAAACAGACATCCCCACACGACAGACCTCTCATTAATCAAACATGCATCCCTCTTCCCACCAAACCATCCAACCGACAATTCGTAACCTCATTATGATCATGTACAGCTTACACACTTTTTTCTCAATCCTGGTCTGGCTGGATGGCAGAGGAAGCAACCAATCGTGCTGTTACTTAATGTCCTTTTAAAATGAACGACGCGTAGGTACTCCGACAGTTCCCCGGGAACCCAACAAGGGATAAAAACAGCAAATTAGACCCATTTAATTGTACATTTCTGCGGGCCATTATCCTGGGTGGCCGCACGTGAAATCATTCCGAAGCTCAGACCACCGATACCGTACCTTGGGCTTAGAGATAAGACGACGACTAAGCGTACGATTTGATCCTTTCGTCGCTGGTGGAACTAATTGATGCGTACGGTGGACCAGCCGGTCAACAATTTTTATGACTTATCTGTACATAAACGAGCAGTGGCGAGTTACGATCCCCGACTCAGGTGGTGGTCCCAAATGATCAAGTTCTAACATTTCTCAATGGATCGCATTCGGGATCACTTTCAGTTTCGAACCTGAACGATGCGACGATTGCTGGTGGCTACCGGTTCACTCTCAGGGGACTCGTTTCACGGTCTAATCAATGTTTACGGGTAATTATTCCTTTTCATCTCACTCCGAAATTCCACAGCGGCGGTGGTTTGATAACCTAATCCTTGCAGGGACACACTCGGACTGCCGCTGACTGTTACGACAAAAATCAATTTGTAATGGTCGTGTCACCTTCGAGTGGTCGATGAATGACAAAGGATAAAACGAAACCAACAACCACGAGAGTTGTCTGGTCACACTGGTAGGATTCAAATCGCAACCGCTCCTGGTGGTCCTGATTTGATTAGGTTTTCTTTTAGGATGCCGAAGGACAAATAGCGTGGAAATTGGGGCAGTCGCTGATTAGATATGCTGACGATTACGGTTTAGGTCCCATTCATGTTTCTGGTTTTTAGTATTTTTGAGCGAGTGCGAGCATGAAGTGGAGAAAAAAAATACCCAATGCTTTTTTCAAATACTGAATTTTGTTTTCATGTGCTCTTCAAAAATATATTTCTGTTAAGTCATTTGAATAATTTAGACAGTAGCTAACTCGTACCGATTGCAGATGCAAGTATGCTTTCATCAAAAAGTTGTGATTTGAACTGCCTATTGCCGAAAACTATTATGTATTCTGGCTCTTCATATCAGGTAGGATCGCCTGCACTATTCTCATGAATTTCTCAAAATTTCAGGTAGAGTATAGAGATAATCCCTGTCGTCTAAAGTATCGCATTGAAAAGGCTATTTTGCATGCAGTTGAATTATAAAATTTTGTTGAATTGTCAAGTGTCGCTTTCTAGAGCGAATGTATCTCACGCATTTTATTCAAAGCATTTACACGTATGATTGTCGGCTGAGATGTGTATTCTCTGTTTTTGTATTGTTCCTAATTTTGAAAAACCATCAAAACTGATTTATTACTAGATACATTTCTTTAATTGCCAGTCTTGAATTATTTGCCATGCTACATCAATGTTGTATTTGTAATTACATGTTTTCTAATATGTTTTTTGTCTAATACCATGCTCACACTACAGAGTTAAAACATGTTATAATAATTAGCAACAAGAAAAATGTCATCAAGATAGCGTTAATACACGTTTTAACTCGTAGTGTGAACGTAGTCCTATAATAGCTCCAAAATATTCAAGTTGTCGATCCGTTTCAGTTCTGTTTGGTGGTTTCAATATTTCGATTAAAAATTATTTTGAACACGAACAATAAGAAAGCATTTATGATGGATATGGTATGCTGCCCCATTCCAATATGCTCTCCCATTCAGAATCAATAACAAGATTATAACAGAATGCAATTTTTGCAGTAAGTTGTGTTATTAATCTAGTCTCGTTAGTCACAGAAAATTCCAACAAGTAACATGGCGACATACCTATAGTTTTGAATTGTTTTTGTTATAAGTTATTGATCGGGTTACCGCTAAACATTTGTTTTGTCTACATTCCTGTTCTACGCTATAACAATATTTTATTTTATGCTATTTCATTTTTATTCCTAACTTATTTAATATGTTTATTCCTCAAATATTTTAAACGACTTCAGTCATGCATTTTATTTTTTGTAAACAAATCTGTTGTTTTTCGTAGTGTCGAGTCAACCTGTTGTACGAACCAAGGATGCAACCTGCGTACTAGTGGCTCCATGAGGACCCCTTATTCAATTGGAAAGTTATTTAGTAGAAATGCATGTATATGCAAATCTTTCGTGAATAATTCTTTGTGAATCATTATAATATGTTAAGGTCGTGTACAGCTGTTTCTTCGTTGCAGATACGACCGCAGACGTTACTGGTTTCCAGTTTGAAGGAGAAGTATACGTACTTGGGTGGATCACCACTCGTAGATTACCGCGATATCAGTTCAAGGCTAATCAGCCTTGAACGCCACGGCACGGAATCAAAAGTCGCGAAGGTAGGTGAAACCAACCGATCGCCGTCAATACCCGCTCAGGGTGGACGATTTACTGCAATTGTACCGGTAGCGGAGGCGGCGGCGAATACATAATTTTTCACGGTGTGGGAAGATGTGAGTGTAGGCTGGAGAATGACAAAGATCTTAACAAAGCGATGAAGTCTTACTTCACGCTGAATAGCATGGGAGTCGTCAAACCAAACAAGTTGCTTCTCTCTCAGGACGATCAACGGACCGGAATCCATTGTTAGAATCCCTAACCCATCCACTAACCACATCGAATCCGGCCTGCTCTGATGACACGATCACATTCTACTTCCGGACAGTGATGCGATGGCTTTTAACCGGTGGAAATGTCTCCAAAACCGTTTGAGCAATGATCCAGTATTAGCCGAGGATCTTTAGCATAAGATCCAACAGCGTGTCAAGAAGGGTTACGTAAGAAAGCTGAGGAAGAACTTCAAGAAAAGCGTGCGGGTATTTTCGTTGTGGTGAACCCAAATAAGCCGAGCAAGTTTCGCCTAGTGTGGGACGCAAACCGTCTATGGTGTTTCTTTAAACTCAGTCCTCCAAAAAGGTCCAGATCAGCTAACATCACTGTTATCAGCGCTGATCCGTTTCCGTGAGTTCCAAATGCAATATGTGGAGACATCAGGGAAATGTTTCACCAAGTGCGGATGAGTGACGAAGACCAACATTGCCAGCGCTTCTTCTGAAAAGGTACCAACGAGTCGAAGCCCAGTAATTACGTCGTTCAGGTGATGACCTTCGTTGCAAGCTGTTCACCGAACACTGCACAATACGTCAAGAACCTTTACGGAAAACGATTCGAGCAGGACAATAAAGAGGCGGTCGATGCAATCATCAAGCAACACTAAACTCAAAATATCTTCCCGTTACGATGAAAATCTGCTCTCCGGCTGTCGCGGCCGGCCAAACGCGAAGTTATCCGCACATTGATGATGGTGTACGATCTATTGGGCTTGATTAAGCACCTGTGGATGTTTTTGAAGGTTCTTCTGCAAGAAATATAAAGAACATCAGTGGACTGGAATACTCCTATAGAAAACGCACAGTTCGAGAATTAGTCGACGTGGTCGTTTTTCGGAAGGTAAGTAACGAGATGTTACCGAACGTCAACGACCGTTAAGGCGGAGGTGAAATGCACACATTTGTGGATGCGAGTGAAAACGGTAACGGTGGTTTTTGATTTCGCAAGGGGATCACGACTGAGAACTAGTTGGTAGGAGCGAAAACGGAAGTAGCGCCATTGAAATTCCTGCCCATCCCGAGCTCCGGGCTGCAAGCGGCTTCACTCGATGTTCGATTGGCAGATACGATAATGGCATCACTGTTCATCACGGTTAGCAAGCGGTGCTTCTCGAAGCAGAACGTGGCCGATGAAAAGACGCAGTGAACGCGTGTTACCAATCTTTCGCTGGTTCTGGGAACCAGAAGTTCTTGGACAAAATGAACACGCCTGGCTTCCGATTCCTAGCTTCGAGAAACTGACAATAAACCGACAAGTCCATATCTACTTATTCATTCCAGAATTATGGATCCTGTTATAAAGCCGCAAGAATACTCTAGATGAACTACTGTTCTGAGTAGCACGGCTTTCGTTTTCCGGTACGTCCACAACTTGCAGCACTCTACGAGACAAGAATATCGTGTCTTTGGACCGCTGGTGCAACAAGAGCTAGCTAAAGCGGAGGATTTCTTGTTCCACTAAACGCAGTCGGAAGTCTATATCGATGAGATCACGGTGCTAGCCGCAAATCACTCTGCGTAAGATGAGTGGACGAAGATGATTAACAACAATCCACTGTTCCATTACGCCTTCCTAGTCGAGAATGGAGTTGCTCGTGTCCGTGATCGAACACATCGGCCGAACGCGATTTTGTTGAACCCGTCATTCTCCTTTGTAACCTTCGCATGAAACAGCTGCTCATTGCTGACAATCAAGAACGTTTCAACCACCCAAACCATTCCACAATCATCAATGAAATTCTTCAGTATTCCAGTATTTTACCACAATATTCCTTTAAATGGTCGCAGTGGAAATCAAGACTCTACAAAAAAAAGTATTCCTCGTTTGAAAGCCCCCTACCATGCGATCCGGAGATAATACCAGTGGTGCAAAAATGATCGAAGAAAACCGCAATGTCGTGGGTTCACTTCAATAACAGTCCGGTGCATTGAAGGAATTGTCGAAATCAATCACAGATCATGGCGAACTTATTCCGGAAGCAGTGGACCTGTGACAATCCACCCACGATCACACGCAGAACCAAGATGTTTACTCCAGCAAAACCAATTGGTGTCGCGACATTGTAGTAATCGTCGACCCAAAGTTTGACCGAAACTGCATAAGGATAAGCTTATTGCAACGCAACAGGCTCCCAACGTATGTGAACGGCGCGCCAGTGTACAGACAGCAACCCGTAGAATCAACGAGCGGCCTGCAGTATCTCAGCAGTGCTCTGTGGCCAGTATGTCGAAAAAAGGATCTTACTGGTGTCGATCCTGAAACATACCCCGTCTTGGGACATCCGAAATAAGTGCACGTTCGCTTCCTCGCCGCCCTGGGGACAGATACTCGCCAAGTAGTACAAGGTTTTAATTGGTTTTGTTTTTATGATCTCTGCCTTCTTTGTAAACATTTCTCAATGTCTAATATGTACTAACGATTCAACGTGAGTTTTCTTCGAAAACAAACATTTATTTATTAACGCTTAAGTTTTGGTCAATCTTCAGAGAATTATATGGTTGTAAGGAACCCCTCTTCAATGGATATGTTTTCATTGATTAATCCAGCTCAAAGTAAAATTCGCATAATCCGAAAAGATACCTATATCATCTAAAAACATAACTATTCCCACATTTTCATTTGGTTGTCTCAGGTATTTAAAAAAATCAGATTTTGAGCCAAGGATCCCATCAATATGTTCCCGAAGAATCAATTATGTCAAATATATGTCATCGCATTTATCATTAACTCTTGTGAAATCATTTCATTCCAGGTGAGCTCAACCGTTTAAATTCGATTATCCCTGTTTCTTCCCATTCGACGCAACGTCTTTGTCCAAAAGTGCATCTTAATTAAACCCACTTCAACACTCCATTCAACCAGCGTCGTCACGGTTCTTTGTTAAAACCGAGATCATCTTTGGCGCTTGCCGTGAACCGTGTTGGCCCCGGTGACCAGCGCTCGTGCCAAGTTCATTTGAATTATGAAAAGCTGACAATCGCCGCCCTTTTAATCACTCAAACCGAAATATAAAAAAAAACACGCGCACGAAAGGATGCTTCTTCGATCATATTGTATTACCAAGAAAGGCACCGCATCATCGAAATGGATTTAAACAAAACGGTAACATTGAAAAATAACAATCCCGATTAAATTCAAATTTGTTAATAGGATTCTAATCGCATTTTACCTTTTGTGATCGTGCTTCGTGTGTCCGCTGGAGATTTTGAGCCTTTTCGCTTTATAGTCCTTCTCGCGCTTCACACAGACGGTCCTTGGCGGAAATCAAAAGCAAGGATCAGCCACTCGTTGATGCAATTCATAAATTCATCATCGTCATAACCAGGAAAGCCCGGTCGGACGAATGGACGGCGGATGATTTGATAGATCGATCGGTCTGGACTGGGACCAGCAGCCAGCATTTTTTACCCCGAAGATCGTTGCTGCCCGATAATAAGCTGATTTTGGATTTTGACTGATTGTTCGTTCTGCACCGGCGAAGGCTCTGGCAGGCTTGTGACTTCTGTGCTCCGGAGCTGTTCAGGAGCATCCAGGTCCACAGGGAATCGACTCGCTGCCGGAGTTGAATGTTCGAGAATGAATTGTTGCTGTCTGCTCACGCTGGGATAATGAGATTTCCGATTATTAATCGTGCTTTATGGTGATTTACTTGACGTAATAAGGAACGTTTTGTTGGGAACACTTTGAGTTGTGGAGTTAAAAAAGAAGACCAGCTTATGATAATGGAACCGACTTGAGTTCAGTTGATAAGGTTCAATTTAAGATTTTGTGGATGAGGGATAATACTTATACGATGCAAGAAGAGGTTTTATTAGAATTTTCGACTAAATTTTCGGGACATCGGAAGTCATTCAGATGTTCTCAGAAGTAGTACTTTCAATTTTGGACTAGCACCAGTCTGATGGTGCTTTGGTCAAATTCTAGATTAGAGGGTGACGAAGTCGAAACGCAAACCCATTGACTTAAAAATGAAAGACTTTTTGGTTTGTCCTAATTAATTTCGGAACTATATTATACCTGTGGTTTTGGATTAGTGAGTTTCGCCCGAGCGACTGTGAATCTGGCAGCATACTTAGCATCCGATCCGAAATCTAAATAGATCAGAATTTCAGATTCAAATCTCATGGCCCATTATTTACATTCCAGATATACTCTACCACTAACTGAGGTTCAATCTCAGCACGAACTCAAATAAAAATAAATTAACTCATCTGAAGGGCAAACACGTCACGACAAAAAGTGACAGATTTAACTCAAACAACAATAATTAAGACCACAAAATCCTTTCTTACCAACTCTCCAAGCAGAACTTCCTTCAAATTCCTTCAACGCTGAACAAATGTGTCATTCGAAGGTAACCACAAAAAATAAGCACTTATCAGGATATGTACTGCCTCTCTGTCCCTTCGCTTCTGTACCAGCGCAATTGCGGGCAAGTATTTTTTTTACAATCCTTCACCTACCGAGTAGCAGGCAGTAAGCAGAGCTGAGATACGGATAATCTTCCATCCTCCGCCCGGTACCTCCTTTGCTGGATCTGACTCCTCCTGGGTTTGTTATGTCTGTACGAGGCAAGCACAGCAAGTGGTCATTGTTCGGGTTACAAATTCGGCAATTTGTTCGCTTAAATCGTCGACCTGACTCAATTACCGACCCCAGACAGAGTGGTAACCGATCCCGTGCAAATATGCAATGGAATGTTAAAAAAAACAGCGGCGAGAGAAGATGTGGAAGAGGTTGCTTTTTATTGTAGACTACAGAGCTTTCCGAAGAAGGTCAACTAGGGTAACCAACTGGAATTCAGGTATTAGTCGAACACGCAAGAGGAATACTGGGAACCCTGGACTAGTCGGCGTGATTTTGGTTTTAAACTGTATGTTTCACTTACCACTTGTGGCTTTAATATTCATTAACTTGTTAAGTACAGTTGTGAATACATATAAAAGTATGAGAATTTTTTCGGCCATTTGACTGAGCGAAACTAAAGAGTCTACAACAGATTAACACCGATGTTAATCCGTATGTAGTACTGTAAGCTCTATAGACGGAGACGGGTAAAGCTGCTTTCTTTTGAAAAATGCGGCCATTGTTTTAGCTAGATATTTTGATTCTGTCGAAATTTTTATCTAGTTCTCGATATATAAATTTTGTACTGAAGACTAGAAACATAAATTACATTAAAAAATCCACTTGCTTGAATTTTCGTCGTATAGTGGCTTTGTTGAAGATTGCAAATGCGATGTAGTGCGATGATTGGGGCATTCAATTCGAGTTTTCGTTGCGCTCAAATAAAAGTATTACACCATTCTCAGGCCATTTTTGTTATTATATACTGTTGTTTCACCAAAGTGATGCCTGAGGTACCTATGGGGCCTAGTAACTCATGGTGGTCGTTTTACATGTATTTACCTATAGTACAAAAAAGTTGTTGGGTTTAGTTGAATATTATGTTTGAAATCGTTTTAATACATACACTCCCTGGCCATATTACTAGTTTTTTATAATTTTGTCACTGTATTGATGTTCTCCGATTTTGATGAAAATTTGCGTTTAATTGTGCATATGTGGGATGGACTTCGGTAAAATCTTATTTATCTATGTTTACGAGACCCCTGAGTCGATTGCTAGTCTCAGCAGGAGTACTTGCTGCAAATCCGACAAGTCTAGCTACCGGACCAACGTGCCTGAAGTTTGTATGGGATTTTTCGATAATTTACATAGAGAAAACCTTTCGCCGCTAGGTGGCACTGTATGCATCGTATTATCACTGTAAATGAAAATAAAGAAGATAATTCAATTGTCTACAACTTTGTCGAAGACTGCTAATCAATCCGGCTATGTTAAAAGAAGTTATTAAACTTTTAGCGAAGTGATGTCTGAGTCAGTTTTGAATTGGGCCTTGGTACTCGATTCCCACCAACTATACATTTTTGTGAGATAATGGGTAGTTTTAGCTGAATAGTATGTTGAGAAGAATTGTAGTACATGATACGAGTTATATTTTGGTTAGAAAGTTTTTGTTCCACTTGTGACCGCATAGAGGGCGCACACACTAACTTTTAATAGAAGAGAGATAGAATACCGAGATTTTCGGAGGAATTACTGGAAAATGTCTGTGCTATAACTTTGTAGAAGACATCTAATTCTTGTCTCTCTCTCTAAATCTAACCATTATCTAAAAAAAATGTATAGTTGGTGGGAATCGAGTACCGATACACAACTATGCACTGCTGGGTCCCATGCAAAGCTGACTCAGACATCACTTCGTTAAAGTTTAATAACTTCTTTTAACAAAGCCGGATTGACTAGCAGTCTTCGACAAAGTTATAGGCTATTAAATTATCTTTCTTATTTCCACTTACAGTGATAATACGATGCATCTAAAATGCGAGCTAGTGGGTTTTCTCCATGTAAAATATCAAAAAGTCCCATACAAACTTCAGATACGTTGGTCCGGTAGCTAGACATTCCCGATTTGCTTCAAAATTGGTGCAAGTAGCCATCATCCGAGTATCAAAAGGACTCGAAAGTATCTCTGATACTATTCACACATTACTCGATTCATTGTCGCTTTGATCAACCGTGTTGTTTTGTTGGGGAATTCGTATTTGTGCATTATAGGCCATATTGCGCTTACTAACGATGTTAGACGGCAACAAAAAATTTGGGACAACACCTTGTAGGTGACGTGATTGCTCGGTAACGTATTTAGTATTATAGCGCCCGTGCCCGCTCGCCACATTTTTTTTTTCCGAAATTGACATGTTTGCATTTTTTAATAGTTCTAAGTAATCCACGTGGGCTGTTATATGAGAAATTTGAACATATTTTTTAGATTTTTTGCTATTAGCAGTCAAAGTTAACCATGGAGGTAACCGAAGTACTAGCTGGCGCACATAGGAGTATTTGAGGGAAAAACCTGGCCGAAATTATTTTAGTTGTTATTTATTTATTTGAAATTAATATTCTACTAATATTATACATAAAATCAATGATTAAGTAATAATTTTTAGGGTTGTATTCATATACAAGTGCAACAAAAGCATTCTGGTCAATCCAAGAATTGCCTTATCTATTAAGAAAAAAAAAATTCTCCCATTGCATTTCCAAATTTTCTTTTTAAGTATTTCGGACGAAAACAGGCAAGTTTAGCAGGTTTGGAGATGTATTTACCAGGAATGAAATGTAGGCTGGCTTTTTGCATTAGCCCTTTTGCCTTCTAGTCAAATTCGCCTCACCAAACATCGTAAGATCTTCTTCAGGAGAATACTTCTTAGTTTTGTTACGGCTCTTAAATATCAAAGTGTGATTGGTTTCAACGGCTTTCCTGGACACTCTGAAACAACTTTCATAATCTTGGAATCAACTGGATTACCTACCCTATGTTAAACAATCTGAATTGCAATAACATGAATAGTTTCCCAAAGATTTTGAGCATATTTTTTTTCTTTTTCTACATTTCGTCGCTGTTGTGCTATCTTATGACAAACGCCATTTTGGGGTAAACTGAGTTAGATATGCAACATTACTTGTCTGAAAAATCTCTACAAAGTGGCGTTTTCAGAATTTTGACATTCTGCTTGAGTACTAAGATATAGTGAGAAACGTACTGCGAAATTCTATGATTTTTGTTTAAAATGACTGTGATTGGGGTTTGGCGCAAGCTATCTTGATGTATAGGATGTTTTTCTATGTAAAACTGTCTGAGAAACAGAATGGCATAATCATTTTCAAAACAAAAACACACGAATTGTGAAAAAGATGCAGTTTAACTTTACAACTGAGAATATAGCATATTTGGCAACACTGTAACCTTAAATAACTATTTTTTCTAGATTCCCTGACTCATTTCCTTCAAAATGCATCTTACCGATTGTTCATAGACCAAATGAAGCAAAGATATGAATAAAAGTTGATAATTGATGATTTTTTTCTATGGAAAATTTTCCATGCACGATTATGACACGCCATACAAATTTTGTCATCAATACACACCTATGACACGTGTGAGTGCGACTTTTGTATACATTTTCAATAACAACTCGCAACATAGTCAAGCGATCTTCGCAATATTTGAGAGATTAATACAGAATAGATAGAAGCATCAATTGTCTTCTATGAAGTGTTTCTATCATTTTTAAGTTTGAAGATACTCAATTTCAAACTTTAAAAATCGTTTTTCTCGAAATGTGCTAAATGGCGCTTGTCATAAGATAGCACAACAGCGACGATTTGCTTCCTCCAACAGGGCACTCAGCGTGCGACGCATCCTCCCAACAGGCAAATGAAATAGTTTTCTGAAGGCATTATCTTTTTGCAGTTATGAATCGATTTGTGTTCGTGCAAAATTGAACACAGAAAAAATATTTTGTAATTTTAAATGTATTTTCATGCACATATTTGGAGCATGATTATAAATATAAAATTAAATTCTACCACAAATACACACAATTTATCGTGCATTTTTCCACGAACTTTACTACAATTTCACACGTTGATTAAAAATAATAGTTTCATTAAACGGCATACCAATGCACTTTAATCTATTTTTAATCCAATTTTTCTGTAAAATAAATGTCGTGTAATATCCTACGGACGAAAGTGTAAAATCATATTATTTGATATTTTTGATGCTTCCATTGAGTGCATCAAATTCAACTTAATTTCCAATCATTTTTTTCATTCAAGCTTTGTATGTTTACATTCGTATTGATTTACATGTCGTGTAAATTTCATTATTTTTTAATGTGAACCACATATTTTGCTTGCACTGTTTTTGAAATAACTCGGCTAGTGCCGACGCATTTTAAAGCGCTCTGGTCCAATAAAACCATAATTTTTTCGCAGCTAACTAGACCTAAATTTTGTCGAGAATTACACAAAAGAAATATCCTTGTAAAAGTTTGAACTTCACACGGACATTGTAGTAAAACGAGAAAAAATGGCGAAAATATCTTATTATTCAAATAGCTCACATTCAAAGTAGCGCAATTATGAGCAAGTTTTTTCGCCGATCTAGTAGTATTTGGATAAAACTTAATCAGGGTACAAGAGTTTTCACTGGGACAGACTGGGAACATAAACTTTTTCAATTTTCAAAAGTAGGAAAATCGCAGAATTTTTCTTCTATTTATTGAAGTTTAATAAAACTGATATTTTTTGAAGAACATGAATCCATCTGCACCAAAATATTACACTGACCTTTTTTTATTAAAAACATAGAATATTTGAGTCGGAACGATTCGAATCACTAATGTTTGGAAGATTTTGTTTCCATGCGCGACTTCAAACCGGCCAAGCTGAATTAAAAACCGCTACCTTTGACAGTTGATAGTGTTGCCAAACTTGAATAAATCCACGAAACATAGTTGCGATCTAATGCAGAATTTTCTTGGTTATATAATGATATAGTATATTGCCATTGATAATGGTTTTTGAAAATAAAATACTCCTCTTTGTGGCGTCCAAAACCCCACGTTGTGTCTCATGGAAATCCGAGTTATCTCGTTTGTTTCCGAGATTTAAAGAAAAAACCTGTTTTAATCCACCTAGCGGTGCAATTGTGCCTTTCTCATTTCTCTAAACTATGGCACGGAGGCTTTTTATGTTCAACATAATCGTGGAAATGTCCATTACATTCTTAGTACACTTTGCACTTATACACAATGGCATGCCAGCCACGAACTTGATGAGCTACGTGTCGACGGTGAAACACTTGAAACAAAAAAATATCATACTCCATTAGCCTAATCAGCATTAGATCAATGTTATCTGCTTGCTAACTCATTTTGTCATGCGGGGCTGGGTATGTGAAGAGGGCGAAAGTCCCATGAACGAACGACTCCCCAGCTTAAATTGGTATGCTTTGTGATATAGTGGTGGTTTAAAGATGATGGGGTTGAAAGGGAGGAGTATGAGGGCTGGATGGGGTGGTGGTCTGAGGGGTGATTTAAGGAGATTTTTAAAGGAGGGGCGCGAACAGTAGAGCGGGGGTGTAACTCCTCTCCGAAAAACCATCAACTACGCCCCTGTTAAAATCCAGAAACCCTAAACGAGTCGAAAAAAAATTAGGTTGACGTTTTTCAGAGTGATTGCATAACCTTTCTATATGAGAAAGGCAAAAATGTGCCAAAATCCAAAAAAGTGAATCGTAGTCAATTTTTTTTTCGAGTTTGCATCAAATCTCGACGTTTCATGCACCTTGAACACATTTAGCATCAAAAATAAAAATTCTATTTTTAATTTTTCCTATAGTTTATACGAGAAATTTCTGTGTGACCGCACTCTGAAACCCGTAATTCCGGAACCAGAATTCCGATCGATCCAAAATTCAATAGCAGCCGATGGGAAGGTTGCACCTTTCATTTGAGACTAAGTTTGGGCAAATCGGTCCAGCCATCTCTGAGAAAAATGAGTGACATTATTTGACACATACGCACATACATACACACACATACACACACACATACACACACACATACAGACTTTTTCCGATCTCGACGAACTGAGTCGAATGGGATATGACACTCGGCCCTCCGGGCCGGGATTAGGTTGACGTTTTTCAGAGTGATTGCATAACCTTTCTATATGAGAAAGGCAAAAGTAGTCTGTCGATTCGCCATCAGTTAATGTCGGTCATATATCGGTGAACTCTATATAATAATTTTTAGTTAGATTGCGTTGTACGTTGACGTTTCGGCCCAAACACTCGTTCCTGAAGGTGAGTACCGTTAACCCATTCATGCTCATGTTGTTTGTGGACAACAACGTTTTTAAACAGCCATAGCTTTTGATTGAGGCAAAATTTGCTCACAAAACAAGTAAGGCTAATAAATGTGACTATTGTCTTTCGTTTGAGTATTCAGGTTGTACAGAGAATGGGAAACATCGAAAACGAAAAAAGCAGTTTTTTTCATACCGTGCGCTAGATCTTCATAAAAATCAATCAGCAGTACTGCACCAACACTCTACATAAGCTAATTGATTTTTATGAAGATCTAACACACGGTGTGCAATAAAACTGCTTTTTTCGTTTTCTATTTTAGCCCATTCTCTGCCTTACCTTAACAGTTATAAGGATCAGCTCTAGAACTGAAGTTATTGCAATTAGTCTGATTGGTTTCCGATGGAGTAATGTTACCAAGGACAGTTTACGTTGATGACGGAATATGAATTTTTCATATATCTTCGTTGTGTTGCAATATAATTAAAAACTGATAAAACTTATCAATTTAGGCTGTGTTTTGCTACGGTTTCCACGAAAGCGAACTATTGTAAATATTCTAGGAGAATTGTATTGAGCATTGGAAGGTAAAAGTTGAGCAGCACTAACACTGCGAGATAAGCACCTATCTTTATGAAAAAAGGCTTTTCGTGTTTCTTGACTTCACCGTTTTCAAGAAAAAAATTGTTTTGAAACCCTACCTGCACTAGAAAAAAGTTAGGCATTAAAGGGCTAATTACTATTTATGGCTATTTTAATCTAATATGTACGAATAGGGCTGTGGTACCGGTAATACCGGTACCGAAAATCCCGGGAATACCGACCCATTTTTGGTACCGTAATACCGGTACTGAACAAAAGCCAGTACTGGCATTTTCGGTACTATACAATTTTTTCTGACAAATATGTTAACTCTGCAGGGGGATCTGTTTCAAAATATCGGTCTGCAATATAACGTTTAATTATATTAATTTGCCTTCTAGATAAATCGTTGAGATATAACACCTTTGTGTGGGAATGAGGTGCGGCCATCATCATAATAATTCTAGAAGTTTTAGTTTTATTAGCGACATTCTGATTGGTTTCCATTATTCACTGGGTGACGTGTAATAAGACTATGGTCTAAGTCATGTCTGTATTTGGTTTGCTCTTAAACCTTTATCTATAAAAGAACGAACAGCGTAAAGTAGCTAACAGTTTTAGACCTGGTGAACTGCTTCAAATGGGGCGATTTGTAATTATTGGTGATCGGAAAATTCAGCAAATCTCCATAGTTTACAGGAAAGCAAGCAGCCTTGATATGCATTAGACATTGTAGGCAAACGACATAAAGGTCGGAACCATTTTTCAGAAAAGCAAGAGAGGAAATGCGATTAACCTGCTCGGATTTACTGCCATTCTCGCTTTGATTTACTGTTGTTAATAGGGTTTCATACATTTACCATCTGTTCAAATCGACGAAAGTCGCACCACTTAGCAGTTATTGATTTCAAAGTGGCCTAGATTTCGAAATAAAAGAAGGTGCCCTATATGAAAAATATCTTCTGTGAAATAAGTCTTTCCATTCCGAAGCAATTAAAAACAATAAACATGTTTTTGATGAGCACAAATCAATCATCTGAGAATAAGATCATCAGTTTGAGCATTCAATTTTATTTTTAAGCTTTTTTCGAATTTAAAAAAAAATATTCGAATACCGGTACTTTACCGGTACTACCGGTACTGAGGGCTTCAGTACCGTAGTACCGGTTCTCGCCAAAAAGGGTCGGTACTGCGAACCCTATGTACGAATGCACGAATGTATATTGTGAGCGTATTTTTCAAAAATTCCGATGAAAGTGTCATGTCTCTACATTAAAAGTCGATCGAGAAATATGGGATCAAGATAAAAACGGTACAATGTGGTCGGAAAATGAGAAAAATCAATTATTATTTTTCGATATAGAGTTATGGTGTCTTCGGAAAAGTTACTGCATGGCACCTAGCGCTTTAATTGGTTGCACCATACTAGTTTAGAATTCAGTCGCTAGGAAGGGCTGTTATCCACTTTTTAATAAAGCTAGATAAAAGAATTATGTCTTCGAAAAAGTTGTAGGACCTAAATATATATTTAAATATATCTTCTAACGATGCAAACTTTGTAAGTCGTGTACGTTTTGCGATAGAGCCTGTTTTGGGTAAAAATTGAACTTACAGATTATGTTCTCAAAAATATATCATATTTCAAAACTTGTAGGATCTACAAAGCTAGTATCTTCAGAAGGTGTTCTTATAATTACCTGGCATACAACTTTTTCGTAGAAACCATCTTTTTATCTCGTTCCATTAAAAAGTTGATAACAGCGCCCCTGAATTCCGAACCAATATTAAATGATCAAATAAAGAATTAGATACTATGCAACAACTTTGCCAAAGACACCATAACTCTAGAACGAAATGAAGGGAAATGACGTTTAAATTGTAGGTAATCCCTTTTTGCACATCCGGTACCCCCGGGGTTACCTAGCCGAATTGCAAAAATATTCGTGAATTGAAAAGTAGTACATGACAACATGATTTGATGAACTACTAATAAAATAATGTATTTTTACTATACAAAAATGTTAATTTGAAAATGCGGAAGTTTTTTTTTTCGTTTCAAGTAAAACATGCAAAATACCTTTTGAATGCCAGCCATTCATTAGTTATGGCATCAATAAGAAAGTAGGCTAATACAGGCTAATTTTGCGAAAAAAAATGTATCAGTTGCACACCAAAAAATAATGAAATTTAAACGACATGTAATTCAATACGAATGTAAACATATCAAAAATTTGATTGAAAATTGCGTTAAAATCAATTGGAGCATCAAACAGCATACAATTTTACACTTTCATTCGTGTAATATTACATGTCATTCATTTTACAGCAGTATTCGAGTAAAAATATATTGAAGTGCGTTGGTTTTCCGTTTATAGAGTAACTGTAATTTTCAATCCACGTGTAAAATTATAATAAAATTCGTTGAAGAAAGCACGATAAGTCGAGTGAATTTGTGGTGGACCTGAATTTTACATTTAGGTATATTCGCTCCAAATATGTGCATGAAAATAAACTTAAAACGACAAAATATTTTTTTCTGTGTAGCCAAGACCCCGTCAAATTATTGTTATTTTTTCTGTTTAGCCAAGATCCCGTCAGTTATTGTTGTTTTAAAACGCTTGTCAATTGGTCGGAATTAAATCAGACCGGACTAAGTGACAATACATTGATTTTGAGAAAAACGAGTTTGAATCACCGCATCCTTTACGTTATGCACTCCAAAAAATAATGAAATTTAAACGACATGTAATTCAATACGAATGTAAACATATAACAATTGAATCAAAAATTGGATTGAAAATTACGTTAAAATCAATTGAAGCATCAAACAGCATACAATTTTACACTTTCATTCGTGTAATATTACATGTCATTCATTTTACAACAGTATTCGAGTAAAAATACATTGAAGTGCATTAATTTTCCGTTTAAAGAAACTGTAATTTTCAATCCACATGTAAAATTATAATAAAATTCGTTGAAGAAAGCACGACAAGTCATGTGTATTTGTGGTGGAACTTAATTTTACATTTATATTCATGCTCCAGATATGTGCATGAAAATAAACTTAAAATTACAAAATATTGTAATTGGCATTTAATTTTTGCTATAATTCTTGCTTCGTGTTCCATATTTCAAATCTAAAAAGTCGAATATGCTGAAGAAATTCTCTAACCAGTGCTATCATTATCTCATTTATTGATGCTTGATTGTTTTAATTGTTCGATCTGACTCAACACCGACGAATTAAAAGTCAATAAATTAGTTATTTGTTTATAGATAGTTTTACCTTTCAGCAATTATTGGGCAAATCAACCAAAGTAAGAATCCAAAATGACAATATTATAATTCCATGTTCGTCGTCAAATGCAATTTTTAGTTTTTCTAATAGCGCATGGTTCATTCGGAGAAAGTTAATGAAAGTTAATATAACTATATAAACTACACTAATTGGATAATATCGGGTGGCGGTAAAACCCACGATTGTCAGCAAATAATTGCAGATTCGTGATCAGGCTGAACATGGCTTCGAATTGTCTTGACGATCCAGAAGCCGATCCATTACCACCCGAGAAGACTCACGACCGGTGTTCGAAAATTTCTCCACGCATAGCCCTGTCGTATGTTGAACAACTTTCGACTTCTTTGTAAACTAAAGTAAGAAATAATGATGCAATTTTAACAGCTATTTATTTATTCATTTAAACAAAATTGCCGCAATATAACACGCGTCTTCTGAAGATTCCGCTTTAAAAAAAAACCTGACCCAGCTGTGGGAAAGTAAAATATTTGACCCACTCTCCATGACCGGTTCATTTCTTATTGATCATCGCCTAAAATTTCGCTTTCATCAAACAGAATGTGATAAAATCGTGATTTCCGAAAAAGACCCTCCCTAATTACTGCCTGCTTGGGAACCATAGATCTATTTAGGAAGAAACTAGAAGGTGTTAACATCGTATTTCCGCTGGCCATTCTTATTATCTCGCATCGTTAGACACCTTTTTATCTCTATCACTTCAAAATGGATCACTTTTCTGTCCGGTTCCGGCCTTGTCATTCAATTCATCTTCCGAAAAAAAAATCTAGCACGCCTCAACCGAAAATTACAAACTCCGCTGATGCTACAGTCATAGGATAGCGCCCATCATCAATGATCGGTTTCATTTTTCATCCATTTTTAGGGATCCTGGGCCAAACCGACGAAAGTGAGATAGTTTTTTTCCTGTTCGATATCTGGTGTATCGTTGAAAGCGAAAAGGGTCCGGATATCGGCATACGAGTCCATCATTTATTATCGTTGCATTTTTTCCCTGTTTCTCCTATTGGATACATCAAATCCTAGCCGAATCGGGAGATCCGATCGCGTTAACAATTTTTCATTGCGCAAACCTTATCGGAAGGGTAATGAGAGAATATAAGTCAGATATCCTGCAGCCGCGCGGAACGGAGGGTTGTCGAAACAAAAGCGAAAAGGTGTCGAGAAAGGAAGTGTTAAACGATCATTAAACGTTTTTTTGGGTCCAATTCCTCGAAGGGAGTGATAGCAGCAGCAGCAGTATGAGAATAAGACAATCCGGTTGTAAAAACAAAGATAAGTAATGATGTGCCAGAAGCCGTGTTTTCCGGTGCTACTTGGAGATGGGACACCACTGATAGTGGAACGAATTATGGGAAATGATTTTTTGAAATTTGGGCTCTCAAAATCCTGAACAACGCAAAGTCGATTTAGAACTGGAATGCGATATCAAAATGAGTAGTAGCATTTTAAAGGCTCGAGATATTATTTGTTAACCTGTATTGAACATTTGGTACAGTGCATTCAGTTGATACGAACATGAATCTCAATTAAGAGAGGCAAACCTAGTTGGATCGTCCAAAAAGCTCCTATTTAGGCGATGTCGGCTTGTTGGTACCACATTAAAATATTCATTAACAAAAGTTTTTTTCCACATGGAAGAAATGTATTTTAAAAAAGTTCTAATATTTTTTAAGACTAACTATTCAAAAAAAACAGGCAATGGATAGAGCAAATTTGTGAAAGGTCCCAAAAATGGAACACTGCCAATAAATGCATAGAAGTTCTATAATAAAAAATAGTAAGTCAAGAAGCGCATTGTTCAAGATTTACTTTTCCATTAAGGCTTTTGGACGTTGTTTTTGTGTTTTTCTCGATGTAACTGGTAGATTTAATTTTGCATCGTAAACCAGTGAAATACCAAGCTCACTTGAACTAATGATGCAGGAAACCATTGCTAGTTCCATCTCCGCAAAATGTATTTTCTGTGGGAGTACCGAAGACAAAAATTTCTACCACAATGAAAACAAATTCAGAAACTTCAGAATAACTTGTTGTGAACGTCTACTTTACTATCAGTAATCGCAAAATAAGCGACGTCTTTATCAATCGAGTACACAGCAAACAAATAAGGTGATTTTATGACCGTAACCCTTAAACCGAAGAAGTGAAACAAAGCAATTCCACCACGTACGCAGTGCAGTTTTGATAACGTTCAAAACACTGGAAGCCATTCGTTTAAAAAAATAACAAAAGCAATTATTGTCTTCCTAATTCGTTGATTGCAACAGAAAGATACAAAAATGTAACTAAATGTATTTTACTATAAACTAGTTTAGCTCAACAATGAAATCAGTTGAATTCCAGTCGTTTGTGTCCTGGCTGAAACGGTAGTGTAATGGCATATGCGATTGTGTCCGGACTGAAACAAACGTTACGTTCTGAGATAAGTGTTTCAAACTTTAACTCAGGCAAGTTTTGTGCTAGACTAATACGTTCGTGCCCAGATTGAGATTTACAGCATCAAAACAACAGCGCAGGATTATTATTTTCATTGCTTCGCCTAAATATCAAATATTCCCTTTTTATTTTTCTTTTATATTCACGGATTATTTCTTGTTTATTTCCCGAATCCTGGGAAGCTGAAAACCGTCGAGATATGGAAGCTCTAATCTCCACGCTCTACAGTAAGTAGCGCGCACAGGATTATGACAGCAAGAAAAATATTTGTTTACGTATTTGTTGTAAAAATATAAAAGACCTCCGGCTCCGTAAAAATGTTCAAAAATTGGCCGAATGCCACGAAAGCCTCTTGATCCTGAAATCGATGCGGGCAGACTGATTGGTTTAAGTCAAGAGTTACCCCAACGTACTTAACTTTATCCGCGAAAACAATTTCAGAGTCAAACAACGGCAACGAATGAGCTCTGTTTGTAATCCTTCGCTGCATGAAAAGAAACACTGATGTTTCATTTGGATTAACTGATATTTCAACATACAGACACCATTGCTCAAAAACACAAAAGGCTCAAATCAAAAAGTGTGTTAATGCAAATACGGTCATCATCATACGATAATCATCTGCGAAACCGTATGTCGGAAACCTAAGCTCATTGAGTTTTCTCAACAAGCTATCGGCTATAAGATCCCATAGAAGTGGTGACAGCACACCACCTTGAAGAAATCCACAGATGCTCCATTCTAATCTCGAGTTGTCTCAAAGATGAGCACAGATATGTTGATTGCTTAGCATTGCGTTTATCCAGATGGGATGAATAAAGATATTCTCTGACCTCGTGTTGCTTACACAATGGTTTCGAAAGACACGTTGTCAAAAGCACCTTCAAGCTAAACCAAAATACCGAATGAAGTGGACAATTAAACTTTCCACAGATCTAAGATGGAAGGAGGTTAGACTGATTAGTCTAATGCTCTTTTCCTCCTCATAAATAACACGGAATCGTTTAGTAATGAATTTTATCATTATTTCCCGCCACTGCTTTGCAAGACTACAAGTAAGAACTTATTTCAAAATATGCTTGAATTATTCCAACCCTCTTTGAAGTAGAGCTGTAATGATTCCATATTTTCCCGGGGACTTATATGGAGCAAAATGTTCTGTCGCCCATTTAATCGATTTAGTGTTCACAATTCTCCGAGTCAATGATCAAGAATCCAAACTCCCAGAAAAGAGCTCAGAGGCTGATGACTCCGTACAGTAAAATAAACTAAATTTTAAAAACACAATCAGCTAACCTCTGAGTCAATTCCTCATCTCACTAGAAGTATCCGCTCTAAATTTAAACAAAATCGGTTAGGCCTAGCTATCGGGCCAACGTGTTTGAAGGTTGTGCAGGATTTTTCGACAAATTACATGGAGAAAATCCACTGGCTCTCATTTTTACCACTAGGTGGTACCGCGTGCATCAGCTTATCACTGCAAATGAAAATAAAAAGGACAATTTTACTGCCAACAACTTTAACAAAGACTGCAAATCAATCCATATTTCTTACGGGAAGTTTTAATGAAACGATGTCTGAGTCTAAGACAGTTTTGCCGGGGGGCCTAACAGCAGATAGCAGTGAATCAGTAATGGATTCTCACGAACTTTACCTTTTTCCGAAATAATAGTTGGATTTAGTTGAATAGTACATGGATAACAAATTAGTAAACGACCTTTTGACCATGAATATTTTAGTTCTACATTTCACTATATAAACGGCGCTGTCACTAAATTTTAAGCGAATGCAAATATAATATGCAGTCTTCGGCAAAGTTTCAAGCAGTAAAACTGTCTTTCTTATTATCACTTGTATTGATAAAGTGATGCATACAATGCCACCTAGCTATGGTAATGAGAGGTAGTATGTTTTCTCCATGAAAATTATCGAAAAATGCTTTACAACTACCAAACCCGTGTAGTAGCTAGAATAGTAGCTAGTACTAAATAAATATAAATAGCGGTATTTTCGGAATTTTGCAATGCATCCGATGTCGAATATAAAACACCTATAGAAACCTTTCTGGTTATTTCTACTATTTATTCGAAAATATCTAAAACGATCTTGTATTAAATTTGTGTATTTACAACTAGCATGAATAAAATAAAATGTTATTTTGAAATTCCGCATAAGCAACGTACGGATAAATTCCTATTATTCGCTGTGTGCCGACATAATAAGTTTATGTCTGCATTTTTCTGTTCAATATGTTCAAAATAACAAATGGCGACCTAGTACCAAACCTTGATCCCGCTAAGACATGTAGAGATCCGATCGCACTTTGCAATGAGCATTGTTTGATTATAATTCAAAGTTAGATAGATAAGATTATGCATTCAAAGTTAGATAAGAAGGAATATGTTTGGTTATCCGCATTTTCACAACACACACGTTGAGAAAAATGTATGAGAATTTTTTTTGTTTAAATGTGATTTATAAGATATTCCAATTATCCGTATTTCGACATGATTCCTTTAAGGAGAGTTTCTCATTCAAAATTTTAAAAATACTATTTCTCGTTTTTTGCATTTTCGAAAGGCATAATTGTCTAATCTATAACACAATATAACGGGTTCTTCGATCCGCGCATCAAAAAAGATTATACGACTCGAGACGCGCGCCTCAGGTAGAAACCTTTTCATGGCATTATTAAGGTTCCCAGAATGCTTCGCGTTGCACTCTTTCGCATGTCTCGAGGACGTATTTTACGACTTGATTCGTAGAGGCACACTAAAGGGTGTCCCATATCAAATTGCATCACGAAAAAACGTTATAAAAATAACCCATTGGGTACTGTTTAGACACTATTTTTATCGCTAACAGTTTTTCGAAAATTGTAAAAACTGGCGTCACTTTCGGGTCAATTCAAAAACTACTAGAATGTGTATGCAAAGTTTTTTCACGCCAAAACCCTTACCAACAAAATTAATCTACCCAAGTCTCTCGTTCAGAGAGCCAAGGACCGGAAGCGACTGCACACGTACAAAGGCTCCATATCGTGACGAACAGCAAAATACGGTGGGAAAGTCACGGGCCTGGAAACTGTACACCCAGATGCTGACGAAGCCTCATTGTCTCATCATGGATGATGAGATATACGTCAAGGCGGACTTCCGGCAGCTTCCGGGACTACTGTTCTCCACCGCTTAGCACAAGTTTGAGGAAGCAGAAACATTTCCGAAGAAAGGAAGCAGAAACTTTTAAAGTTTTCCAATAAGTTGATGGTTTGGCAAGCGATCTGCTCATGTAGCAAACGGAGTGTGCCGTTCGTAACTACCCGATCAATGGGGAGTTTGTCTTCAAGAAGTGTCTATAGAAGCGTCTACTTTCTCTATTGAAGCAACACGAGGGCCCTATGATCTTCTGGACGGATCTAGCTTGGTGCCACTATTGAAATGTTGTCCTGGAGTGATACGAAGCCAACGGGGTCCATTTCGTATCCAAAGACATGAACCTCCCCAACGCACTGGAATTAAGGCACAACGAGAAATACTGGGCAATTAATAAGCAGGCATTACGGAAGCATCCCAAGGAGGTCAAACCTGAGGAAGACACGATGAAAAAGTGGATTTCCGGGATAAAATAAATATGCAAAAAAAATTTTGCTAATGGGTTGTTTTATTATCTGAAATTTTGAAAAAGATCGATCCACTAGGTAATTTTCTACAGCATTTTTTCCGTAATTTAATTTTATGTGGGACACCCTTTAATCGCTAGTTTTCCAAAAACCAGAGAAAATGGTGAAAAACAAAAAAATGGTCGAAATTGTTAGTCACATTTTAGTCAATCATATTGCAATTGCCAATTTTTTTTAACTTTGATACATATTAACTCAAACTCGTGTTTATAAATCACAAAACCTTTGTTCTCGATTTTGGCTCAAATGGCACTTTCTTTTCACTTATTTTATTTCGAAAAAATAACTTCAGATTCTTAATCAGCGATCTCGAAGACCCATAATTACATAATATATACGCGAACGGAGCTCTTAGCGGAATGTACGTCTACCATATAATTCCTAAAAAGAAATGTCCTATGCAATCCCACGATTTTTTTCCTGAGGCTAATAATAAATGGTAGAAAACCTTAATTCCAAGGTAATTGTTACATATTATTGACATTCTATCACGAATAAGTCATCGAAAGTACGCGTTTTTTTAAACCTGACTTTTCAAAACTGCGTACCATCTCATTTGAAAATGGTTTAATTTAAAGACTTCATCTTTTGATATCTCGGAAGAAAACCTGTAAAATCTTCAAATTCTTTGTATTCAATATTTTTAGCGAAGCCTTAAAGTGGAACAAAGGCCTACAAATCTATCTCAAAGTATGAGATCGCGACATTATGTTAAATGTTTTTTACCCGTTCTTAGGTCATTCCTCCAATAAATTTAATTAACTTTAGAGGCTGATTATGAGTCTTGTGTTTCAGATTGATCCTGAGGCAGCAGGCTGTACACAGTTTTGGAATTCTACGCGTACCTAACTTTATACAGAAGGTCACGACGAGCGCCATTTCGTTTTTTTTTTCAATTGGAAAAAATGTAAATGAAAACAAAAAATAAGCTTTTTGAATTCTTCAACTATTTTCTTTTATGTTCATGCATTGGCCCACGAAAAATTACAATTTTTGCTTACTTTTTGGTCATGTGAATGATAATTTCCCCTTAAGGAACTCCGAGTTACTATACTGTGCCAAATCGTGTAACCTCAATTCCATCATCATCATCATCATATGTATGGGACACGATACTCAAACGTTATTGTATTCGTTGTTGTGTTGCGTGATTTTCTTCGAAATGATATATCCTGCTTCGGTTAAACTTCTCAATATCAACAGTAACCACTTCCGTGAGGATAAACTCCGTTTTCACCATTAGTAAGCGTTCCGCATAGTGCACTGTTGTTCTAATACGAGCTTGTCTAAATTCATCCACAATGATAATTCTCGTGACAGAGGCACTTACACCTCTGTGGCTCTCATTTCATTGCGTAGCTGGGGAAACGATACTGTACTGTTTGTGTAGCGGATAAGCAACAACGCTTGTTTTAATAATAGCTATAAGAGCTATAAGAAAGCAATTTACTACTGCTCTGGGCGACATGAGAAAATATACTGGAGCATATAAAAGCAGTGTTGCGAAACGAGCGAGCACATCAAGCCCGTTCGTTTTTGGGTGTATGCGAACAACATGCCTAGCGCTTTTCGTCGTTCGCGCTCGGGTGAAGCAAAATCTCGAACGGGAATGTTCACAAGAAACCCAAGCTTTCATCTAGTATGTAGTGAAATTCTAGGAAGCTTTTCTCGCGAATGCTCATGTGCTATGTTACCTCGCAAACGAGAAATACATTGAACATCACAGGCGAGACACTCTGTGCGGGCGAATAAAACTATTTTTTTCTTTTGTCAAAAAATTACGTACTAATTGAACTAGACGCTAAAATATCCAGAAATATTGGGCCTTCGTTAAGTGATCACAACCCAAATAAAAGTAAGAAGCGTAATGCAGTTTAGGACACACTGGCATTCTGCAGTAAACCAAGTGGACGAGATCACTGTGTAGAATCTAATGGTAGGGGTTAATCGAGAATGCGGGCAAATCGGTATCGGTCAACCAACAGTTTAGCTGAATATTTTCTTTTCTGTATTTTATACTAATTGAACTTCGAAATAAAATAATTTGTTTTCTTTTACATTTTTTTATCAATTATTAAATTTTAGTCGGAGCACCATTTTAAGTAATCTACTCACCACAATGATAACTTTGATGACACTGATGGCACTTTCTGGTTTGTTGTAAAGATGCGACACATCCACGCCAGGTTGCAGAACAGCTTCCATAAACAAATACAAGTGTACCAGTAATCCGAACACTCCGAGGAATAATTATAAATTCGTGATGACTACAAATAAATGACCTAAATACTTTCATTAATTTAATCGGTTGGGTTGTTCACGATTTTGTATGTTTCGATCTAGCCCTACATTCGTCCAGGCACGACGGATCCAATTTGCGCCAGGATTAAATTATTTCCAGTCACGTTTACTGTGTCACCTCAATTTATCAAGTGAAAGTTTTTTCCTGATATCGCCGAACCGCACGTCACGCAGGAATGCCAAAACAACACAGAATATACGCACAAACTGGCTATCGGAAACCGGATGGTAAGGTTTCCGACTCGAACCACGCGCCAATTTGGAACCTGTTATTCCGGCAGCACGCACCGTCCGGCTTGTGCCGGTGTGCCCAAAAACGGTGGCGTCGCGGGCCGCAGCAGCAGCAGCACCCGATCCGGGCTTCTTCCAGGTATCCCACATTAATCAAACGCCACAGCAGGAACTTGTCCGGCAGGATCAACTTTGTATCCAACCACGCGTTTTTTTATACTTTGTAGTAGGCACAAGAAGAGAAAGGGCGAACAATATTATATCCTTATCTTGGCAAAAGTATCGACCTACGCAAATGTTGCTGATGGTCAGCGGAACAGTGGATACATAATTTGTCACTATTTATACTAAATTTGGCAAATATCGCCAATTTTTCATAATTAATAATGTTACCTCAAGTGATTTATGAAAAATTTGTCAGATTTATAATTTAAAGCACTCCCTTGTTAACTCATCCTTTGAGAACTCGTGAAGGATACCTTCCTATTAACTAATTTGCATGTTTATTGCTAAAGGAAATGAGTAAGTGGCAGGATGCAATCACGCCACCAACCGCCATTAGTTGTAGTGCAGGAAAAACCATTCAAATCCTTCCAACCACAATCTAAAGCCGCGGGCGATTCAGTGGTAGGTAGTTAGAAATATCACGCCTGATTGGAACCAGAGGAGTTAATTTTTTCCACTGCAGCAATAATTTGGCGGAACCGTTTAGCTGCTAATAGTCGGTGATTACAAGGTATAACCCGAGCGGGGTCCTGAACTGCTGTTAGCACCATTAGAAATCATGTATCGACCTGGGAGATCTTGGGAACGAAATTTATTATTGCGCATCCGGGATAAATTAGAGGGCCAGTTCACGCCATCAACGGACCACCGCAGGATCACCCACGAGTTTCTGCCATGAATCTGATCAGACTGCCAATTTTGTTCCTGCGACTTTTGCACCACCAAACCTTGGATTACGGGTTTGACCGGTAGGTGCCGATATATAATTGGAGAAACTTTTTAACGGTAGCGCAGGGACAGTTCCGAAGTACTGCAGCGCAAGAAAAATGTGAAATTCTCCTCAAGGGTAAAGAAAGAGTCCAAAATATTATAATTATGGACCCGTCGAGATGGTGCGTGCAATTGGGCGCGCTTCTGCGCTTGGTTGGATGAAGGGACAAATTATTTTTGACTGAGCAGCATTTTTTTTTTGGGCTGCATTTAGGCTCCATAAAGCTGTCTCAGGGGGTATAGTGGTGAATGCATTTTCTTGTTGAAAACTCAATGGTGATGGTGGTCTGCCTTATCATCGAGATCACGCAGCCCAAACGAGCATCGTCAGAAGCGTCAGACGACAACTTGAAATCGGTCGTAATCACGATCGATCACTGTCTCTGCAAGATTGTATAGGTAGCAGAATGTTCTCTTGAAGTTCGATGACCCGAAGCCCCTTCAGGTCGTTCGGATATGGTTGATAATTTGCTGTTAAACGGCAATTGCAAGGCATTCAAAGCGTTTTGGACTGTAGAGAATAGATACGAGATCAACCAAATTACCCAAGTAACGATCCCAATGATCTGAGGCTTACGCATCCTTCTTTATAAGAGGGAGAGGGGAGGGTGGAAAGCCAATAATTTTTCGAGCAATATGAGATATGGGCGTTGAAAACATCTTCTAAAATACACCCTGAACAGAAATTTTGAATGAACCGTTTTGAATGAACCGTGTATATCACAACAGTAGAGAAAGGAAAAAAAACCTTTACCTTGTCATTATATGTTAACGAATGCGCTCCGCGATGACGATGATGGCCCCACCTCGTACCCTCACAAAGGTGTGAGCTCAACAATTTATCTAGAAGTATTTTGACTCATGACAAAACCACTAGCGATTTCGATAACCAGATAAATTTCGAATATTCCATAAACAAATGAAACAACAAACACACTTCAAATGCGAACACTCACATTTGTCGGGCACCGTGTCGAACATGTGTGAATGATCGCATATAAAATATATGAAAGAATATTGGTATCCGTGCACGATACTGAGCCGTCACTGAATCGGATCGGAAAGGTGTAAATTTTGGTTAGCTACGTAATGGAACATTGCAAGATGACGTCATCTGAGTAAAATTGCTCGAAAAAAACCTGTATAAATCAACATAGTACTGCAACTGTGCCTTTCACATTTCTCTAAACTATGACTAATAATCAATATAATTCAAAAAAAACGTTTTTAATCCACCTAACAGTGTGATGAGACATTTCTTATAACTCATATCACTCTCTTCGGATATTATATCGTTTGAGAACATTTAGAACTTGATGCTTCGCGATGTTTTTGATAACACATACTACATGGGATAGTGGCAGGACTCAGAGAATCACTCAAATCAGCATAGGACAACATCAGTGCTAGAAATCTCAAACCAAATCAATGGGAAGGCGAAAAAATGGCCCATAAAATAGACATACAAACGAATTATTGCTAATGCTCTGTTAATAAAATATCTAAATTCCTTAATCAATGGATTGTGGTGGGAAAACTGATTTTTCTAAAGGGGTTATGTATATTGGACTGAGCCAAAAAAATCGATTTGTTTTAATCGATTTAAAGTTTATACTTTACTCAAATTTCCAACGCGACTGAGAATTAGGAAATCAACGCTTTTTCTTGAAAAAACCCACCATTCAAAGAAAATCAACAGTGCATATTTTTAGACTTGGTTTTATTTCCAATTTAAGAACTATTGTGTTTTTTACATCCTAGATTGCATGATTCAGTGATCGAAACCCAAAACTTCATGAAGTATTTGAAATTATTAAATTAAAATTTGTGTTTGCTATTGAAATTGACAAAATGATTGTATATATAGTATATAGTCCCTTTGGCGATTGTTTACTTTTTCGGTCCCACCTATCAGCATTGAAGTATCGCCCTTACGTTTTTTTACAATACCAATTTTACAATTGGTGGGGGTTTGGTGAAAATCGATCTTAATGTCTAAACGGCATAATTCCGAAACCGTAATTTTTGAAGTTTTAAAATTATGCAGAATTAATTTTTCAGAAAATAGTAACAGAGCAAAAAAGTACCAAAGTCCAAAAAAATCAATTTTTGTCAAACGTAATTTTTTCGAGTTTACATCAAATCTCAATGTTTCATGCATTATAATGTCATTTGGCATCAAAAATACAAATTTGATTTTGAAAATTTTTCATTTCAGTTTATATTGGAATTTGCTGTGTGATTGCACTCTTCAACTCGTAACTCCGGAACCGGAAGTCCAATCAATAAAAAAATCAATTACAGCCGATGGGAAGATTGTACCTTTCATTTGAGACTAACTTTGTGCAAATCGATCCAGCCATCTCTGATTAACAGAGGTCATATTTTTTTTCCACATACACCCATACTCACACATACATACAGACATGCATACACACAGACATTTTCCGATCTCGACGAACTGAGTCGATTAGCATATGACACTCGGCCCTCCCGGTCGGGATTAGATCGGCGAATTTTAGAGTGAATGAGAAAGGCAAAAACATTTTTAGCAAATGTTGAAATTTATGCATTTTTTGGTGAGCAGTTCTGTGTTTCATAGACATTAAATCAATTTTAACTTCGCTTCCTATTAAATAAAGACCCTTATTACAGTACATCTCTACAAAAACGAGATCAATTTGAAAATAAATCTGAGGATTATGATTGATTACAGAACTCTGGAATTTTCTATTGGAATGTTTTCAAGCAGGAATTTGATATTGATGCTATTAGACAACTGTGAAATCAAGACCAAGAGATCAGTTACATATCAGGACCCCATTCCGACAATTTATCAAAAGTCCTCATGATGTTTACAACAACAGGTTATCAATCTACGGATCAGATAATTGTTATTGTAATATTGAATTAAATCAGTCTGCATCAATAAATTTTCAACTTCAATCCAATTTTTTTTTGGATGTGGGGGGGTTGTATGGTGTTAAACCCCAAAACCTTCTCTTGGCTACGCCGTTGCTTGGAGTTATTTATTTCGCTTTTCATTTTCCGATATGTTTCAGATCGATCCGATGGTTATAAGTTGCAAAAATTGCAGTCAGAAGGTTCGCACAAATGAACATTTTTGTACTGATAAGTTATCAAGTTCCTTCCAGACAACTTGGAAGTGTTCGGTGATTATTTCTAGCGGTTGTAGATAGAAAAATGAAATACAAAATTCGTTTTATTGAAATAATGTTTGGCTTATTTCAATGGAATTTGGAAATTGAACAATAAATAGGCGACAAAGAGTAATCCACAAACAACAAGCCATAACTTTTAAAGTATTCAAAATAGATATTTGAAGTCTTCAGTAAAGTTATTCGCAAAAGTAAGAGCTACAAATTTGCTGAAGGCATCATTTCGATATAATCACTTCCAAAAAAATTTGTGAAACTATCTCACTCATAGGGGTATTAATCAGCAAAAGCACAATACCAAAAGAAAGGGAATATTTCCTCCATTAAATTTTCCGAATATACTATTGACCTAAAATAAGCCGTTTTGGCGTTAATAATAGATTACATGTTTTTGGTCATATTTCTGGCAATGGGAAATGATAAAAATCTTTCGTCCGCATTTAATGTTAAATATCTCTTTTGATAATAGTCCGATTTCAACAATCTATAGCTTGTTCGAAAGGTATTTGTTAAAGCTGTCTAAAAACATATAAATTGTTAATCTATGTTGTCAATTTCGGCAGATAATTCAAAAAAACTGCAAAAAATGCCATTTTTGCGCATTCAAACATTCATATCTTGGAAACTAAACATCAGAATCAAAAACAAATTAATAGCGTTCATACTGTTTTTTAGTTCTTTCATTTAAAATTGGTTTGGATAAGATCGGTTCAGCCATTGCTGAGAAACACGAATGAGAATTTGTCCGTTACATACACACACACACACACACAGACACACACACACACACAGACATTGTCCCAAATCGTCGAGCTGAGTCGATTGGTATATAAGACTCGGCCCTCCGGGCCTCGGAAAAAATCTTGAAAGTTTGAGCGAATTCTATACATTTCTTTTATAAGAAATGTAAAAAATGTTCTATGCATCTACACACAATCGCTCGCCAGCCACGAACCCGATGTGCAACGTGTCGATGGTGACACACTTGAAACAAAAAAAATCATTTTTAATAGCCTAATCAGCATTAGTTCAATGTTGTCTTCCTGCTAACTAATTTTGGCATGCAGGGGTGGGTGTGTAGAGAGGGCCAAAAACCCACGAACGAACCACTCCCCCGCTTAATTTGGTTATAAGCGAAAGGGGCGTACCACTCTCCATAAACCCCTAGCTACGCCCCTGTTAAACTCCGAAAACCATGTCAGTCGAAAAAAATTTGGCTGGGATTAGGTTGACAATTTTCAGAGTAATTGCATAACGTTTCTATACTAGAAAGGCTTTTGCCTTTCCAAATAAAAAAATCGAGATTGCATCAAATATCAATAATTTTAATTTTGCATCCATTTTAAAAAGTTTTGCATCATTTTTATATGACAGTGGTACAAGTTTATATTGGAAATTTCTGTGTGGTCGCACTTTTAAACCCGTATCTTCGGAACCGGAATTCAGATCGACACAAAATTCAATAGCAGCCGATGGGAAGGTTGTACCTTTCAGTTTGGGCAAATCGGTCTAGCCATCTCTGAGAAAAATGAGGGAAACATGTGCACATACATACACACACATACATACACACACATACATACACACACGCGCCAAACGAGACGCGCTCAGAAAAGCGAAATGATCTTCGAGCTGAAGAATTATCCTTCCGTCAAGAGCTCGACCTATCGTGAGCTCGTTGCTAAATCCTTGGGGAGCGAAGCAAACGTGAGAGCTCTGTCGCAGGAAGCCGTAGTCCAATGTGGGTCTAGACGAGATAACGACCGTCGAAGAACTGAACTGAATTATTGCGACATTTCACAGCAACTGTTGTGGCAGTTAACAACAGAAACGAAGTGCTACGTTGCCATTATTGCAGAGCCGTATCGTGTTCCTCCCGATAACGGTATTTGGATGGTGGATAGTGCAGGGATGGCTGCAATTCAAATAATTGGCGGTTCAAGAGGTGGTGGATAACACACACATAGGCTTCGTTATCGTCAAAATCAACTGCATATTCTTCTGAAGCTGCTATGCTCTCCCAAGATGGACACCAGAGCAGTATAGCCGGATACTGAACGCACTAACCGAGTCGCCGGACGAACGCCGGTTGTTATAGGAGGAGACTTTAACGCTTGGGCCGTGGAGTGGAGTAGCAGGCTCACCAACGCAAGAGGTTACAGCCCATTGGAAAATCTGGACGTAAGGTTGTGCAACGAAGGTTTCGCCAGCACTTTCCTTAAAGATGGCCGGGAATCCATCATCGACGTAACATTCTGCAGCGCGTCGCTGATGGATAATATTAATTGACGAGTTAGTGAGCAGAACACACATAGCGAGCACGTCGCGATCCACTATATCATTGGTCGGCGGAATTGTACAGTAAAGCGGAGAGTGAGGGCTGGCCAGCAGAAGTGAAAAATAAAGGACTTCGACAAGGACCTTTTTGTGGAAGCACTTTGTGCTGACAGCGTCATTCCAACTGCGAGCGCCGATGAGCTGTCGGAAACTATAGAAAATGGAGCCGAGGAACTGCCGGCATCCAGCGTACTGGTGGAACGAAAGGATCGGCATCCTCCGAGCTGCGTGCATAAAAATCAGAAGACGCGTTCAAAGAGCAAGATCTGAGGAGTCAGAAAAGGGTGTAAGGTGACCTTCCAGGCCAGGGCCGCTTTTTAACGTGAAATAGTTGGGTGCAAGGAGACTGGTCCAAACGGACTCGTTGGCTGCAAAAGTGGCACAACGCGTATAAAGGAAGATGGATCTACCGACTCATCCCGAATGAGCTTTGGTACATAGAAAACATGGAGAGGTGAACTTCCATTTGACGCAGATTTTGTCCGAGCACGGATGCTACCGGAAGTACTTGCATCGATTTGGACACGCTTTATCATCCCTTTGCCCGGAGTGTGTGAACCTGCAAGAGACATCGGAACACGTGGTCTTCGAATGCCCTAGATTCGTAAAAGTCCGAAGGGGTATGCTTGGTGTGACAGTGGACAATATCGTCAAAGAGATGTGCCACAACGAGCATATCTGGGACACTGTCAACAAAGTGGTTACGAGTAGACTCTTCGAGCTGCAGAGGAAGTGACGAAGGGACTAAAAAAAGTAGCGCCATTAGCCAGAAAGCCGCCGTGAAACCACAAATCGGATTTCGGGAGAAAATCCACCGCCAGGGAACTCTCCGACGGTGTACACTAGGTCCACCGCCGGGGACCAGTTGGGGCGCCTTTAACCGGATGCTACACTCCACCTAGGTCCACCGCCGGGGACTAGATCGAGTAGATCGGGACGAAGCGGGGAGGTAAATGGCTCACGGAAACGAACTTCGGTATCAAGAGCAATCTACTGTCGGGGAATTCAAGGCAGGGTAGCTTCGTCGCCGTGGTGAAGAATCGTGACGAAAAGGAGAGCTAATTGATTCACGAAACAATCACCGGTATTGAGAGAAATTCCGTTGCCGGGGAACTCTCAGTCGGAGTAGGATAATATCAGAGCTGATCTCGATAAAGCTGGGAGGCAAATGGTTCAAGGAAGCGAGTATTGGTGTCGGGAGAAATTCCTCCATCGGGGAACTATCGGCCGGAGTAGGGTGAGTTCACTGTTGGGGACTATCCAATTAGACCGTGATATGGTCGGGAGCTGAATTACTCACGGAAACAGGAGCTAAATGGCTCAAAGAATGAGCATCTAAACGGCTCACGGGGACGAGAGCCAAACGACCAAGTAATAGATGGGAACAAGAAGTAAGTGAAGAGTCGAGAATTAAATCAAAGCGCAAAGGTCGAGCCATTTCATGAACCAAGTGAGGCTCCGAGATAAAGCAGCAGAAAACGGTGCGACGAAAGCACAATGCACCCCCATACGAAGTAATACCTTAACGTAGTTCCGTGGGGAAGAAAGGGGTACACTGCAAGCCAGGTTTTTGAAGCTTTTTAAACCTTACTATAAAAAAATACACACACATACAGATTTTTTTCAATCTCGACGAATTGAGTCGAATGGCATATGACACTCGGCCGTTCGGGCTGGGATTAGAATTTTTTAACAATTTTAAAGAAGTTTTACCTCATTTTGATATCATAGTGGTACCAGTTTATATGGGAAAATTTCTGTGTGGTTGCACTCTTAAAACCGTAACTCCGGAACCGACAATCAGATCGACACAAAAGTCAATAGCAGCTGATGGGAAGCTTGTACCTTTCATTTGAGACTAAGTTTGGGCAAATCGGTTTAGCCATCTCTGAGAAACATGAGCGACATGTCTGACACATGCGCACATACATACGCGCACACACATACACAACCAAAGCCATTCATTCTCGGCGAATGAACTGTAAGTTACTTTAAATAAATTCAATCTATTCATTCCACAGTGATCTAGGTAGTCCAGGTTTCAATATTGAGTTCTAAAAGATGACGACACGAATGGTCAAACATGAACTTCATAATGAATGAAGTTCATGTTTGACAATTTTCGGTGGTTTGTTTACTTCGTCAGTTGCGCGAATGCGAATGCAACGGGTGCTCATCTGTTACATTCGAACTTACGTAATTTCCATGTAAACAAACTACCGAAAATTGTCAAACAACGCTCATCCGGTTTATTTTGTGGAGTTATGTCGGTTGGAGTAAAATCTAATTATCTAACCGACTGCTTATGTAATTTTCAATTTTTCATGTAGGATGAAGATAAAGATAGATTCAAGTTTGAATGAGCGCCATGACTACACCGTATAGTGTAATGAGAAGCCGAAATAGCCATAAGAGACGAGTTGAAAACACCGGCATGTTTGGAGGAGTTTTAAGAACATTATTCGGGACAGTCGATGCTTCCGCTATCTATAATAAGACTGTTCTAAGAATTGAAATTCAGTGTTACCTACACTACTGCATTATGAGAATCTACAGTCTTATGACGATTCCATTGGCTCGTTATCACCAATAATCGCATCAATTTTATCAATACTTGCCTTTTGCTGATTATAGATAATTATAAGCTGATCTTCGATCGCCTCCATCTGCTCGACTGCCGCAACACCCAGTTAAAACATCAAATTTACTGCAGCAGCTGTGTCCTTCCGGTGGATTCCGTGACCTGAAAAAATAATGCTACTGAAAATTGGCAACATTATACCCCCGTTCTAGAACCCGAGTAATATCGATTGGGAATATCCCATTACTCTTGACATGTATAAACAAAGATGTGTTAGAGTCCGTGGTATTATAGAGTCCCGTACAGAGGAATGCGCATCACTGCTTAAAATGATGCCCTCTTCATTTTTCCATGCACCCACAGTTTTTGCTGTAACTTTGAGTGACTTTAACCGAGTTACACAATAAATTAACATGGAGTGAATTGAAAATTGGTTTTTATCACCTGATTTATGTTAAACAGGAAGAACAAACAAGCCGTACTAAGTATTATTATTACAGCTGTTCGTAAAACAAAGACAAAATCTCGATAAAAATAATAAAAATTAGATATCTCACAATTCTGACATCATTTCCACGAAGCAGCCCTTTAGTACTTCTCGTTCCCAAAGCCCAAACACCCATTGTTGTCAATTTTAGTCGACACGATCTGTTTGGAAATTTGTTCAACAGCAGGGACAAAGCTAGCGGATCCTATCCTAGGTTATACAGTGCGCGACAATGCCGCACGAACCCCTTAAGAGTTCATGTGAGCAAGTTACTCATTTAGAAAAAAAATAAAAACGCATTTCACAAAAAAATTGAGGGATAAAATCAATCTTCTTTTGTACATAATATGAGAAATGTTGTATATAATTCGATCGTCAGTTTGAATACAGAGTTTTAACCTTTGGGTCAGATCGTTTCGCAGTCTTTAAGACTTTGTTTCCTTGATAAATATCCTGTACATATCATACATCATTTTACTTTTAGGAGGCAGCGAGCGACTCATGGAGAAATTATTTTGTAAAAGTAAATTACCCCATACGAAATCCCGTGTAAACTTGAAAACCTCAAATATAGTTTTACCGATCGAGCTTTGAATTCGCCCATTTATTCTATGACCTAAATGGAACCCAGAAAGTAGCTCGAAGCAAATTTTTTTTGAGCAATGAATAATGATCAACCCAAAGTTCGATCACCGAAACGTCGTTCGATCATACCATTCCCCCTACCTAGAACTGCTTCAAATTATGTCATCAAGAAATCTTCGGTGTCAATCTCCGCTTCCAGCAGAACAACACCACAATAGGCAGGTGCGTCCGAAATTTCTCCATCCTCTTCCTCAAACACCACCAGATGAAAGAGGCTCACTTCCGATTCTCCGCGTGCGCTTACATACATCCCCGGGACCGGACGGCACGCTGCCGCATCGCTGTAAGGTAATCTTTCTTTACCCGAAAAAATACAGCCGCAAAAGAGAGCGAGAAACAGGTGAAAGAAATTAATTGTAAATAACTCCGAAGGACCACTTGCTGCTGCTGCTGCAGCAGTCGGGGTTTTCTTTCCGTTTGCTTTTTCGGAACCAGTGCGCGAAGGAAAGCTATCCGTATCATCTCATTACTCGTGTCGGTACTGGAGAAAAGGGCCATGCAGACCGAACGCGCTGCACGCTGATTGGTGGACGACACGAGCCGCGTGTGACCTGCGTGGTGCAGGGTCGAAAGCTCGTATCAGTTCAGCCCTGAATCGTCTATCGAATCCAAATCCCGAATCAGCGCAGATCTGAGTGTAACTGACTTGTTTTGCGGGATGCTGGCCAGTTCATTTAGGTATATGATATCGTACTTTTTGGGTATGCATTTTTTATGCGCAATCGAGCAGTGGACCTTGGGCGGATGATCGAGTGCACCAAAAGTGCGCCGTTTGATGCCTCGCGTCCCCTATATAACCAACCAGTTTCGAAAGGTGTCGCGTGCAGGTGTCGGTGATGATTTGCATATGCTCCGCGTTGAGCAGCTCTGAAACAACTGCACGATTCATTATCCTCCGGCGAGCAAACTGTGCCTCCACACCAACATGCACATACATTCAACTTCGAAGAGGATTACGAAGGATTACTATTTGAACTAATTACCCGCGACGAACGCCGCGCCAATTATCATCGCCGTTTTCAAGGTCTAAAAGTAAAAGCGGATCAATTATACGAAGGCGAATTTCTCGCGCGAAAGTAAAAACATCAATTTCGGCATCGCCAAACCGATAATTCCGTTCCCGGACCGCTACTGATCGAAAGTTTCATCCTGTTTGGCCCTTCCAGCAGCCGGTGCAGTCGCGAGGAGCCAAAAAAAGCATAATTTTCTCTTTCGTTTGTGATCAATCATCCGCGCGCTTATCGCCCCAAAGTGTCCGAACTCGTATCCTTTCCACGGTGGCCATGGACGAGATGCAGAGAAAACCAGTCCTCGGAAGGAAAGAATTTCTTCCGTACCTTTCGCTACTTGGAAGAGCGCGGCAGCTTGGGCTCTAATTGCAAAAGTTCAACAACCCGTTCCGCACCGAACCCACTGATGATCGACCGTGGGGACACTCGAGACTGATGAGAACGCGAAAACGTTTGATGGTTCCCAAAGGCACTACTGTCGTCAAATTTTTCATCTCAAACGACACGACGGTGGAATTCGATGCGATTGAAACTAAAGAAGGGTAAGAGGGTAAATGATATTAAAAAAAGTAAAGTTGTTATCAGGCGCGAGCGATTTTGTCCCGCCGTTAGGACGGTCGAAAGCGAAATACTTTAAATTCAATTTGATCTGCAAGTTCTTTCACTTTTTCTTTTTTTCACCTTTTCACTTTTTCACTTTTTCACATTTTCACATTTTCACATTTTCACTTTTTCAATTTTTCACTTTTTCACTTTTTCACTTTTTCAATTTTTCAATTTTTCAATTTTTCACTTTTTCACTTTTTCACTTTTTCACTTTTTCACTTTTTCACTTTTTCACTTTTTCACTTTTTCACTTTTTCACTTTTTCACTTTTTCACTTTTTCACTTTTTCACTTTTTCACTTTTTCACTTTTTCACTTTTTCACTTTTTCACTTTTTCACTTTTTCACTTTTTCACTTTTTCACTTTTTCATTTTTTCACTTTTTCACTTTTTCACTTTTTCACTTTTTCACTTTTTCACTTTTTCACCTTTTCACTTTTTCACTTTTTCACTTTTTCACTTTTTCACTTTTTCACTTTTTCACTTTTTCACTTTTTCACTTTTTCACTTTTTCACTTTTTCACTTTTTCACTTTTTCACTTTTTCACTTTTTCACTTTTTCACTTTTTCACTTTTTCACTTTTTCACTTTTTCACTTTTTCACTTTTTCACTTTTTCACTTTTTCACTTTTTCACTTTTTCACTTTTTCACTTTTTCACTTTTTCACTTTTTCACTTTTTCACTTTTTCACTTTTTCACTTTTTCACTTTTTCACTTTTTCACTTTTTCACTTTTTCACTTTTTCACTTTTTCACTTTTTCACTTTTTCACTTTTTCACTTTTTCACTTTTTCACTTTTTCACTTTTTCACTTTTTCACTTTTTCACTTTTTCACTTTTTCACTTTTTCACTTTTTCACTTTTTCACTTTTTCACTTTTTCACTTTTTCACTTTTTCACTTTTTCACTTTTTCACTTTTTCACTTTTTCACTTTTTCACTTTTTCACTTTTTCACTTTTTCACTTTTCACTTTTTCACTTTTTCACTTTTTCACTTTTTCACTTTTTCACTTTTTCACTTTTTCACTTTTTCACTTTTTCACTTTTTCACTTTTTCACTTTTTCACTTTTTCACTTTTTCACTTTTTCACTTTTTCACTTTTTCACTTTTTCACTTTTTCACTTTTTCACTTTTTCACTTTTTCACTTTTTCACTTTTTCACTTTTTCACTTTTTCACTTTTTCACTTTTTCACTTTTTCACTTTTTCACTTTTTCACTTTTTCACTTTTTCACTTTTTCACTTTTCACTTTTTCACTTTTTCACTTTTTCACTTTTTCACTTTTTCACTTTTCACTTTTTCACTTTTTCACTTTTTCACTTTTTCACTTTTCACTTTTTCACTTTTTCACTTTTTCACTTTTTCACTTTTTCACTTTTTCACTTTTTCACTTTTCACTTTTTCACTTTTTCAC